>NW_024424675.1:2365490-2378120 GCF_017311325.1 Ursus maritimus
AGGTCAGTGAGCCCAGGTTGGATTTGCAAATTCCTGGTACAGGACTTTCATCTCTGCTTCTCTGGCACCCCTTTACCCTCCTGTGGAATTGGAACTCTGCCTGGATCCTACAGCCTCAGGTCCCTGTCTACACTCCACCAACCTATCCTACCTTCCTCCTTCACTTAAGTGTTGTGCTAGACCTAGCTGTAGCCAGAGAGCAGTGAGGCTTCTGGGACCACCTCCTCCACCGCCCCCCCTCCACCACCGCACCTGATCTAGAGAAACAGATTTTCTCCTGGAATTGGTGTTTAAAGGGACCGCTCAGGATGACGGTCCAAATCTCCTTTTTAAAATAGGGTATATTTGGGGATGAGGTAGAAATAAGGGGGTGTCTTGCGCTGCTTGTCTAGTGACCCTGACCAGTGGCGAGAGCCCAGGGTCTGCAGATGTGCTTACTCAGCCCCACACAAACACCGCAGCCTTTGAACCGCGTTCAGTTAGCCCAGGTTGGGAAGCCAGGATTGCAGGGCCAAGGGTATGAGGAGGTGTTTTGTGAGCCTTAAAAGAAAAATCCAAAAGTATAAAGAAAGACCTAGAATAGATTCTTACAAATCTTGCTGTATCTCCCCACAGATGGCTTAGCCACCCTAAATAGGCAGCCAACCGAAACGGAGACCCCAAAGGAGAAGCGCCGCCTGGGCGCGCAAAGGGGACCCGGGTTTGACTTTGCCTTGGGGGCATGTGCGGGCCTACAAGCTGGCGGGGCGAGGGCAGGAGCCAGTGTCCCCGCAGACTACCGCGCACAGCTATCTTACAGTGGGCGATTACTCTCCGCAGGCATCTGAAGCCGGGACTTTTTGTCTCAAAGTTTCACAGCCCAGGACCCTGTTTTCAGGGACTAGATTTGGGGGCTTGTTGACCATCCAAACCTGGAGTGTGCCAGGTTCTCCCCAACCCTGGAGACCCCCCTCTCTCTTCGCCCCTGCCACTTTGCGGGGTCTCTGCCCCCTCAAGCCCTGGCCTTCCCACGCGCTTGAGGGGGTTTGCCCTCCCCTCGCGTTCCCCACTCTCCCCCCCCCCCGCCTCCAAATCCCTTTTTAACATGCCACATTGTCCCAGGAACACAAGGAAGAGAAATTGGGGCGGGGTGGGGGGGATCCGGAGGCCGCAGCCAGCAATCAGGCCAGTCTCTCCCCCTGGCAAGGACACACACGTCGTGAGCCCGGCCTGAAATGTGTTTCATTATCACATAAAAGGCTCCCGTGGCGAAGGAGCGGAGAGGCAGGGCCGGGGGCCGAGTGGGGGACAATGGAGCCTGAAAGCGCTGCCCTAACCTGCTATGTTTCGTATCGCATGCCCATTGTGCGAGGGTCGTTTTAAACTACTTAGCGCTCCCCCCTCCACTGATCCCGGCCGATAAGATATAGTTCTGTCCGAATACATAAAAAGGATGTCGGGGAGCGGGGCGCTTTCGGAGGCTTTTCGGCGCTTCTCCCACCGTATCTTTTTTTCCTCCCCCTCTCTCTTTTTCTTCCTTTTCCCCGCGCCGTCCGCGCGTCGGTTTAAGCAACCGTGATCTGTGAATAAACAAAGTCAGTAAACAACCGAAAAAAACATTCTAGATCCGAATTCCAGGAGGGTAAACTTTCCATGCCACGTCACACTTCAGCAAATTTGCACAGATATTATATTGCCTCCCCCTCCTTTATTATTCTTTTTTTTTTTTTTGCTAGGATCCCATTGTACTTAACTGAATTTTATAACGCTGATCGATATCTTGGTAAAATATTCATTTTTAAACTAGCGGGCAGTGAAATCTTTGCTTTGTGTGCTAAAGTCAACAGTCGCTCGGTTTGAGCTCAAATAAATGCGGAGATGCCTCGGCTCGGAGCAGTCCGCCGCCTCCCTCCGCGCGCTGGACGCTCCGCCGCCAGCCGGTCGCACCGCAGGTAGGGAGCGCGCCCACTCTGGGGCCGTAACCAGGTCCCTTGGGCAGCGTCCGCCCCCCCAGTCCTGTCCGCGTGCCTCCCCTCCCCCAGCCAGTCCCTTTCCCTTCGAAGGGCTCCAACGCGAGGGGTTGGGGGATAGGCAGTGAAAAGCTAAGTCGGCGAAGAGACCTGGGGTTTGGGAGGTGGCCTTTTTTTCCGAGGATTTCTGAGAATGCACGGTATGGGTGAATGAGGGGGCGAAGTGTTGCAAATAGGCTCTGTCTGGGTTCTGAGCATAGAGAGCTTGATGGGGCCCCCAACGACGGGAAGCCAGGAGAGTCTTTTGCAGCCCCTTTGGGCTGGGGATTCGATCCGACGGCTGCGCGTTTCCCAAGAGCAGAGAAAAGGGTGGGGTGGGGGAACGCCCTTGGCCTCAGGGTCTGGGGTGGGTGCCGCGGAAAACGAAGTGCTGGTACCGGGTGGCTTCGGGGGCAGAGGCCCGAGAGTGGAGAAGCCCTCCCCCCAATCCCTGCGCGTACAGGTTCCAGTTGTGTGTAGGCGCTTGCCCCAAGTCCCTAAGCCGGCGGCAGTGGGGGTCGTCGCCAGGAGGCATCAGGGGAGGGACAGGGCCTTCCCAAGAAAGGAGTAAACTTTCGTTCTCGCTGCAAGAAGCCGCCTGTGCGCTTTACGCACAGGCGCGCACCGCTGCAGACAGGATCGGGAGCCTCGGGGGTTACAAGCGGAGCCCTGGGGAGACAGGAACAGGCCACTACGCCATTTATCCTCATTATCCCAGAGGCTGGTCCGTGCAGGGGCGCGCTGCGATGCGGGAGGACGGGGGTTTAGTTTGGAGGGCCGAACAGAACCAATCGCATCTTTCTGCCGCCGGCGGGAAGGCAGGGGCTCAGAAAGCTGGAAGTTCCAAAGCTGCCAGTTGAAACTGCGGGAACCCTGGGTGTCCAGGGCAGGGTATAGGGTACTGAAAAGTGTCTTTCCTATGGGGTCTACCAGGTGTCCCCTGAAATTTGCATTTCCCCTAGGGTGTTTGCTTTAAAGGGCTACACATCCGGCCTTGTTTGAAGCCCGCGCAGACTTCTAGGTATTTCTCCAGGCGGGGAGACTAGCGCTCTTCCCGTCTGCCCCGGAATCACCAGATCCTGAACCCAATAGAGCAGAAATGGTCCCTGTGATTGGCAGGGTCAGTTATGTGGGCACCTCTGTGTGGGGAGCATGGGCCCCCCTCCCGGCCTTCCCTGGCTTCCCGGGCGGCGCACCTTTGCCCACTTCACCTGCGGCCGGCTGGAAAGCGCGCCTGCCGCGCTCCAAAGCAGCGGTTCCGGCTCGTGGCTGGTTGTCTTCCCTAAACAAGATGAAACGCCTGCAGGACATACGGCTAGGCTAATCGTTTTTAAATAATTAATGCCTCCCCGTTCCGCTGGTAATGCGCGGCCTCGAATCCGTCAATTACTTCTCATTAGACGAGTGTCGCCCCACGGCCTTCCCTCGGGCCTTTGATGGTGCCCGGTCACCCAGCCCAGCCCACTCACGGCCGAATGAAAAGGTGCCCGGCCTTTGAGAGCAGGGTGCGGAGTAGCCGCGGCCCTCAATTCAGTGCGAGTTTTGAAAGAAAGACCGTCGCTGAAGAGATGTAATCTTCCAAATGGCCAATTTAAACGCCTGATCTTTATCGCCTGCCTTCTCCCGGCTTTATAAAGAAAAACCGGTCCTCAGTGCTTTGGAGGCCTTTTAATGCGGGGGTAGGGCGGGGAGACGCGAGAGATGAAGCTTAATAGGGCATAGGGCAGGTGTTTGCTCAAGAAGGTACCTGGAGGTACCTCGGGGTAAGTGGTTTTCTCATGGGCAGCGCATTCTCCCAAGCTTCAGGGCCTGGACGTACTGCCGGCTTTGAAGGCGAGGTGCGCGGTGACAAGTCTCCTGGAATGTATAAAACAGACCGTCCAGAGGAAGTGACAGGGCCTTTTCTGGCTGTGAATCTTCACCCTGCCAGAGGCGATAGGACAGGGAACATTCTCGGAGTCCCCCACCCACCATGGGCTTGGACATTGCACCACAGTCAGTGCTGGCTAATGCCCACAGACTTGTAGCACCACGTCCTGCCGCACAGAAGAAGCCCCACCACACAGAAACACCGCAGAGGCTCCAATCCCAATTTGCTGTCCCTGCGTAGCAGAACAGCAAGATTTGAGACCCCAAATGCCTTTGCTGGGTCAAGGAAGCTGTGGAGACAAGCCTTGGCCCCAGCACCATGGCAACCCCAGCCAGCTAAGGGATGATGGAGTGAAACTAAAACAAAAACACAAACACAAGAAAAAACTTCCCCAAAGTTTGAGACTTGATTTTCGTTACATTTCTGCTGGTCCCTTCCCCCCTCAAAAGTTCTTCTTACAGTAAATAAATATCTGAGGCTCTCAGAACCTTACATGGCCCTTTTGAGCAAAACCAATGTGGTGTATCTGTGCCACTCTCAGCTTTACAGAGTTCAGATCACAGGTTTCTCATAGCCTCTGTCCCCAGGACTGGGTTTCCTCTGAGAAGAGGAGAAAAGAAGACATGAGGAATGGATAAAAAAAAAAAAAAAATCATGAGGACAGTGGGAGAAACTTTAAAAAGAAATAGATGGAGAAAGGGTGACTGGAACATGCCTGTGTGCCTGCTTGCCCCCAGAGGGCCCTGGGCTGAGCTTTAGGCCTTCGGCTTCAGACTCACATTCTTTCTAGGGCATGCCACACCATTGCGATTTTTTGAAAAACTTCTTTTTGATGAGATTCACCGGATATGGGCAGGATGTTGTAGGAACCTCCAGAGACAAGCAAACAAAAATTGCACAGAATAGATGCTCATCCCCAATGGAGCTCAGCAGGGTCCCCACCTCCAGGGGGCTTCTTCTCCCTTTGACAAAACTCCCAGGGAGCGCCCTACCCCAGAGCTCTCCAGGGGTTGCCTCGGAAGCCTAAATCCTGGGGCATCTTCCCCATTCTGTTCACAGCCTTCCTGCCCACTCTCTTATCCTTTTTCTCCTTTCTTCTTTAAAACAATCATGTGTGTCCCCCCTCGCCCCCTCCCACCATTGTGTTTGTTGATGACCTAACACGCTCACACCAAAAGCCACACACAGAAAACCAACAACGTGGGATGGGAGGAGAGACCAATTATGATTGAGGCTAACAAGCGGGGAACACCCAAGTTGAGGCCGGCTGTCTCCTGGGAGACTGATGGAGGCTTATTTTACAAGCTGTCATTCGTCGTGGTCCCTATTGCCAGATTGGAGGTGATTCCTATTTTCCCCTCCCCCTCAGCCCTTGCACCCATGGAGCTCATTCCGGATTCTTTGTATATCCTCTGCAGAAGAAGCTGCCACAGAAGTCCCTCTCCTGCCCAGGTAGAAAGAGCAGGGGTGTTTTACAAGCACATCCTCACTACAGTTTGCTTATTTTTCACATCAGTAGCTGTTTCTCAGAGCTCTGAGCTCACTGCCAGCAAGACGTGGACCGGTCATACATGCCCCCATCCTCCTCACCAGGTTCCCAGTAAAAGGCTTTGATGACTTACCCTTTACACTTCTCCGTTCTTCTTCTTCCTCTTCCCCTTTCTCTTCTTCCCCTTCTCCTCCTCTTCCTCATCTTCATCTTCTCCTCCCCCACCTCCTCCTCCTCCTTCTTTTCTACCTCCTCCTTTTCTTATCTCTCCCCCCCACCCACCAAAGAAGGGGGGATATTTTACTGTCAGATAACACAACTGATAGCTAGATTGCTAAAAGAAGCAACACAAATTAAGTTGTTTTCATTCATGCAAAACTAGAGGTCTCATGTTCTCATTGGAGTAAGAGCCTGGGGTTTACCCCCCTCTTGAAGCTAATTAGAGGCAGTAATCTTCCCTCTGATGTCAGGACACCATGCCAGCAACATCATATTTATTTAACTTTAACACATCAAATTAACTGAGAGGGAAAATTTCAGCATCACCAACATGTGTGAGGAAGAAATACTGGAGTATTTCTTGCCATTAGAACTTCAGAATGAGAAATTGTTTGCTCAATGACCCCAGCAAATCAAAACAGGACAGTGTGCTTGTGAATTTCAACTTGTTATTTCATTAGAAAGATGATCTCAATTCATTATCTATTCTTTTTTCACAAAGCAGACATAATTATACAATGAATTTTGTTGGGAAAGTTTTGCTCATGTAGAAAAGAATACACATTGCTAATTTGAAGTCATGGTTATTAAAGGCACATTGCTTGGAAGCGGACATATAATACTGAGAACTGTTTGAAGGAGAAGGCTTGAGAGGAGTTAAGGCATGACACAGCCGGCTGGAGAACTGGGAAGGACAGAGGATGATTGTATGTCATTTTCTGTGAAGGAATAAGGTGACATGTCAGCTAGGGCAGGACCTGGGTCATAGGGAGTTCTGTATGGAAACCAGAGGCATCTTTAGCAAAGAAATCAGGGTGTCAACATGTGGACTCCTTGGTATAAAACATACAACCCTCTGCTCAAGCTCTCTGCAGGCTTTGTCTTCTAAAATCCTATCTAAGAAATTTAAAACAAAAAAAGATCTATCCATTATACATTTTTCATTCAGTCTGCAACTCTGAATTACGTTAAACCGAGTTGTTCACACACAGAAAGGAGTTGTAACTTCAACTGCTTGTTAGCTGAGTAAATTCACCCTCTATGCAGAAAAGTGAGTCAACTTCTTGGCAAAACGTGTGCCTTCATCCTACCTTCTTGGTGTTTCTTAGCTCCTGCCACCCACCACACACCCATCCCTTTTTTTTTCTTTATCACAATTGTATCACGTCAACCACCAATGAGTAGGGTCTCCCTGTGCCAGACACTGTGCAAGGTGTCTTCATGAACATGACCTCATTTAAGCTTCCCCATGCCCCACGGGTAGATGTCAGAATTTATGGGTAATGGACCTGTGGTGGAGAAAAGTTAGGGAACCCGTTCCAATTTCAGAGCTCAGACTTGAACTCAAGTCTTGCAACTCTATGTTCTTTCAACTTCTAGTGGCCTCTTCTGACCCTGGGCCCAAACCTCTCCAATTCCAATGTAGTAGGAAAGCTGCCTTCTCCAGAATACAGTGAGCTGCTGTTGGTAGAGGGGAAGGCTGAAATGTTAGGAGAAAGATGGAAAGAAACAGGAAGATCTCCAGAAGAATGAGGTGTGGGTCCTCCTTGCTAGGATGGCAGAAACCCCACCTGCTGTCCTAGAAGAGATTAGGATGCATTATGTCTGGGATCAGGCTGGATTCTTATTTTCTCTTTTGGAGCAACACAGTATTCCTATGTGACACGGTTTCTCAACTGCACCCCGCTGAAGCTGCAGGGGCTCTGACTAGCTGGCTAATGCTGGAGGAAGAGACAGGGAGGGAATCAGCAGCGAGGTGGCTCTTATGGTGCGATTAAAAAGAGAAAATGCCAGGGAAGAGAAGAAAGGTCAGTGGCAGAAACAATGACATGACATGGGCTTAAACAATGCACATAACCAAATTATTCTTGAGATGTAGCCTGCCAACAGTAGTCCTTACTGGGGATTCTGGAGCAGGGGCCAGGAATGTTCTGAGATACTCTTGCCTCTGACCTCTCCCTGACCCACACCTGGTGGCCTGACCGCACAGGTGACAGCACAGCTGGAATGCACGTACCACCCACAGCTGGGATTCAGTGCCGCCCTTGCCCCTGCCCCAGCTGCAAGAACAGCAAGGCCCCAGCCCCCACAGCTTGCCTCCCCCTCACGTATATACAAATGCAGATCTGGATAAACACCGGCCTCAGAGGTTTCCCCCTGAAGAGGATGTTGGCCCAGGAGGACTGGCCTGCTTTCTTCACAGAGGGCCGATAGGATGTGGCCCAGCACTCAGTAGGCCTACAGTCTGAAAGAAAAGCGCCACCCCAGCTGAGTGTTCACATCTCAGCTGCACATGGGCCCAAGGGTGTGCAGGAACCAATGACTGATACCTGCTCGCGCCAAGCCCTGGGACACTGTGGAATGAGCAGGGCCCTCCTGAAAACGGGCTTGGTGTGGAGGTCTCCTTTTTTCTTTTCAGCTTACCGTAAGATAAGTTCCCTGGGTTTCCAGAGTTTTTAATGGTGTGGGGTTTCCTGCAGACTTAGCATCTTCCATTTTGGGATTTGGGGGGCGGCTCTGGACACTGGCTTCTAAGGCCAGTGCCACACACAATGATGACTAGGGCATGGGAATAACCGACTCTTGGAAGTACATGCAGTTCTAGATTAAACCATATTTCCACTCCAAAGTGGATACTTGCGCTGTTAGGTTGAGGTGGGGAGATTGCATCCAGAGTGACAGTCACCCACAGTCAGGTTGAGTATGAGCCTCCTAAAGACTGCCGGAAAAGGGGCAAATGCAATCTTCTGGCTGTTTATGGGGACAAGCAAGGGGCAGACATCCAATCTATATTTTGTCCACCTCCATTTAATGACCACTTCCCTCCCACCAGCGGTTTGCCAATTAAAGGCCAATCTCTCTTGATTTCTTTGCTTTAAAAGGACGTTTCGATTCACCCAGCCAAACAATTAAATCCCCCTCTCGCCTCTCCCTTCCCAGAGCTCAAGAACAAGATGCTTCCCTATCTCTTGCCAGCATCGAGCAGTGGGAAAGAGCTGATCTCAGGTGCTAACCTGCAGTTATCAGAATGCCAGACTCATTTAGGGAGCTCAACTCTGGAACCCGAGGCGATCCTTTCATTGATTGTGGAAAGCGCTGTTTAGATTTTGTCCTTGCTCAGTAAACAACTAAAAGTAACTGCAGGATTTCTTCCTTACATTCAGCTGAATCCCTCTTTCTCTCTCTGTCTCACACAGGAGCATGGGCGCGCACAGGCATACACACACACACACACACACACACACACACACACCTACATTCCTCCCCTCCCTCAGACTCCTGTTATTCAGGAAGGGATAGTCCAACCACTGTCTTTTTATAACACCCTCAGCTAACTCCCCTCCCCACCCCCAGTGGCGAGGTCTTTCAGGGTGGTGGGGCTACACCTTCCGGCAAGAACTCACATCTCTCCCAAAGGACATAGCCTCCAAAGTACCTAAATCNNNGGAAAGCTCTTGAGAGAGGGTTGTGCCTTTGGGCCCCTTATGCTGCCACCTCTGAAAGTCCCCACCTGGCTAAAATACTTTCCAGGGACTTCCTGGGCTATTCCTCCTTGGCCTCCCTTCCCCCACCCCTGTGTTTCCCCAGATTCCAGTTGTCTTTGATAAGCTTGTTGCAGCTCAGAGCCAGCTGAACAAAGTTGGGGATGAGGGGTGGAGTCCCTGTCTGCAATGCTGGACTGGGCAGAAGGGTCCTGGATACAGATCTCTTTGGGGGTGAAGGCGAATTAAATAGGCAAACCTACTCTGATGATCAAACTTTTGAGGTTTTTAGCAAAATCTCCATGTACTCTTCAATTACTAGTAGCAAAAGAGAGAGATGCTTCCTATTGTCCACAATTTGCAATTCTCTGAATAGACCATTTGTTTTAATTAGGTTCCCTTCATTTAGCTCTATCTGCAAGAACAGGTTTGCTCTGAAGTGATTGTGTTGAACGTGCGTACTCTGCCATCTATTTGTGTAAAATAAATAGAAAGACATAATTGCCAGTCATCACGATATAAAAGATTAGTGCAAATCCTAAACAATGATCATTTAATATTCAATAATTCTTAGAAAAAGGAATCAAATGATAAATAATCACAGTTTCCCTAAAGGTATTAGACACAATCAGCCTGCAACGAGTGCGTTTTTAAAAATTAAGGAACTTTCTTTTTCCAAGTTGGTCCTATTTCAAATGGAATTCTTTTTTGTTTGTTTAAATGCCTTTCACATGAAAAAAACATTTAAAATTAGATCACTTCAACTTCACATAGTTCTTCAATATCAGCCAGCCTCGAACAGAAAGCTTTTTAAAAGTCTTGCAGGTCTAATTCCTGGTTCTATTCTTCCCAAAATGACAAAACTCTAGTACCTTATTTTTTAAGTCCCTAATCTTGCCCACAAGCTCTCCAATTATAAAAACAAAACAAAACAAAAACGATAACAAATATTGTAGTGTGCAAATTCTTAGGACTTCAGATAGAGATGTATTTCACTGTATCAAGTGTTCCACAATTATGTACAATAAGCAAATATTTTTTTAATGAGGGATAGTTTTTGCAAATAATTGTTATTTTATTATATAAGGTACAAAGCAATAATGTATGCCATTTCTTTGAACCCCTTCCTTTTTCCTAGTACAGTGAAAGAGAATAAAATGCACTTGGGTTTCAATATATTTATTATGTGCCAGCCATCTGCATATTTGACGAGGCTCAACTCTTTCTCTGAACCATGTACAGTCCATGCTGTGTCCTGAAGAAACGGAAGAATAAGATTTCCGTCCCCTCGACCACTTGTATTAGTCTTGGGTGTAGGTGTTCACATGCAGCTCACAGCACTCTAGCTTCAATGTTATTGACAGCGCTATTTTGTTAAATATCAGCTTGGCTATGACTAAAGCTAATTACCCAATTTCACTTCATATTTGCCTCTAAATTTTATGCTTGATAAAATAGCTCAAGGATGCTAATTAAATCTCTCCTTTCAAAGATGATTTCTTCGTAGTTCTCAAGGTTTGCCTTTCCAGCTCTGAAACTTATACTGAAAATATTTCTGGGGGTAGCAAATAGGTTGATCATTTTTGGATTAAGATCGTGAATAAAAAATATTTTTAAGTGTCTCTGGGTAAAAATGGAATAGATTCTATGTAGAAGAGGAATTTGTTCTATTTACCTCTTTCCTTTGTGCAATGTTTGTGCAGACCTCCCCACACCTGGGGAGTAGCTTAGATATTTTATAATAGTTCACCATCTCTGGAGCCCAGGCAAAGCCGTGCTAAGTTTTGAAAAATAATTCAGAAGAAACTCGCAGATATTGGGACGCAGGGTGTAACCTCCCATGGCTCTCTGAAACAAGCGACATTCTGTTTGGTGCAAGGGGCGAAAAAAACGCGACCTAACAGTGTTTACATGTGTATTCAGCCATGAAATTGAATATTATCAAAGTTGAAAAATGCAAATCAAATTAAAACCGGGAAAATTGTCTTTGGAATTACAGCAGCCTGAAGCCCCCAAGTGTTTGCTTAAATTGAAGCGTTTAGAAATGAAAAACCCCAAATTGCTCCCCTCTGCCTCCCCCTTCCCACTCTCCCGCCGTATGAAATTTATTCTTTAATTCTCCTAGAAATGCATTGAGTCTCAGGCATCAATCGTTCGTCCGAAGCATCAATCACGTTGGAATAGAACTTTTTCTTAAAAATTGTCTCCATTTACTTAGTGTTACTAAAGTCGGTGTGCTTCAGGAACAGAGCGGCACCCGCTTTCCTCAATTCCTGAATGATCCCCAAGCCATAGGCTGCCAGGCACGGTTTTGCTTCTTGAGAGTGGTGGGGGAATCCTTGTGCCGCTGCCCGGCCAAAGCCAAGCAAGCAGTGCGCTCCTGGCGCGGGCTGCGCGAGTCCGAAGGGTAGCAAGCGGCGGTGCTGGGGGCCCCGGCGGCACCCCCCGGGCTGCGCCGCCCGCGCCGCCAGGCCGCTGGGTCCGGGAGTAGCGGGCCAAGCCCCGGGAGCCTCCTTGCGCCTCGGGCGCGCTTTCCTTCGTCTGGGAAGCCTGGAACATGGAAAACTGGCTTCGCCCCCTCTCGGTGCTCACTTCGTTAACACAGGACTTCCCAGGGTCTTGGTGGAGGAGGCCGAAAACGGGAAGTATCAAAAATCTATTTTTTAGAAGAGAAAGAGAGAGATCTAAAAAGCAATAGGCGGCGGGGGTGGGGGCGGGTCATTCTTGCTTTTTTCCAAGTTCTAAAGCGCAGGGAACAAACCCTAAGCGGCCAACCCACCAGATGGGGCCAATCCCACCCCAAGTAGTCTGCAAACTTTATTTCTCTCCCGCCCTTCCCCCATCTCCCTGCAGCCTGACAGAAAACCAGCGCGCCCGCCGTTCTCCAGCAGGTGCCAAGTGTGGCCGCGTTCCGAGAGAGCCCGCAGGGCCCGCGTGTCGCGGCAGGAGTTGCAGGTGGAACCGCCGGCGGCGCTCTGCGTGAACCCGGCCTGGGGTCAAGGGTGGCAGCGGGACCCAGCTGGGGTGGGAGCAGGACCAGGCAGCCACGCCCAGCAGCGTTAATTGGGACAGTGGGGAAGCTGGGGATGCCAGCAACGACTAGGCTGTGCTGGCGTGGCCTTGGAAAAAACTTTTATCTCATTTGGTGACCCCAAGGATGTTCATTTCGCCCCAGCCTGCGCTTACTCCAGTTCGAACACCCAAGCGTGGTCAGGCCTGACTTTTGTCCCCTGGGGAGGGAGACAACTGGTAGCCTCTGCGTCACTCCTTCCTTCCCCTCGGCTTCATCCTCAGTCCTTGTAGATTTGAGGGGCAGACCCTGTTCCAGAAAAGGAGTAAGTCCAGTCCCACGAACTCTGATAGGGGCGGAGTAGGGAGTAGCGGAAGCCAATTTTTATTTGAAACTTGCCCCTTTATTTCCTTTCCAGGAACCCCTGGATCAAGACTAGCTCAACTATGGCTGAGTAAGCAACCCATGTTCCCCAGAGTTTTAAATCTACTCGCAAGTTGTGGTGTTCTGGAGATTCAGGATCCTATTTCCAAGGAGAGTTGTGGGGGGCATGTTTATGTTTGTTATTTTCA
>NW_024424675.1:2378130-2380792 GCF_017311325.1 Ursus maritimus
TATTGACAGCGCTATTTTGTTAAATATCAGCTTGGCTATGACTAAAGCTAATTACCCAATTTCACTTCATATTTGCCTCTAAATTTTATGCTTGATAAAATAGCTCAAGGATGCTAATTAAATCTCTCCTTTCAAAGATGATTTCTTCGTAGTTCTCAAGGTTTGCCTTTCCAGCTCTGAAACTTATACTGAAAATATTTCTGGGGGTAGCAAATAGGTTGATCATTTTTGGATTAAGATCGTGAATAAAAAATATTTTTAAGTGTCTCTGGGTAAAAATGGAATAGATTCTATGTAGAAGAGGAATTTGTTCTATTTACCTCTTTCCTTTGTGCAATGTTTGTGCAGACCTCCCCACACCTGGGGAGTAGCTTAGATATTTTATAATAGTTCACCATCTCTGGAGCCCAGGCAAAGCCGTGCTAAGTTTTGAAAAATAATTCAGAAGAAACTCGCAGATATTGGGACGCAGGGTGTAACCTCCCATGGCTCTCTGAAACAAGCGACATTCTGTTTGGTGCAAGGGGCGAAAAAAACGCGACCTAACAGTGTTTACATGTGTATTCAGCCATGAAATTGAATATTATCAAAGTTGAAAAATGCAAATCAAATTAAAACCGGGAAAATTGTCTTTGGAATTACAGCAGCCTGAAGCCCCCAAGTGTTTGCTTAAATTGAAGCGTTTAGAAATGAAAAACCCCAAATTGCTCCCCTCTGCCTCCCCCTTCCCACTCTCCCGCCGTATGAAATTTATTCTTTAATTCTCCTAGAAATGCATTGAGTCTCAGGCATCAATCGTTCGTCCGAAGCATCAATCACGTTGGAATAGAACTTTTTCTTAAAAATTGTCTCCATTTACTTAGTGTTACTAAAGTCGGTGTGCTTCAGGAACAGAGCGGCACCCGCTTTCCTCAATTCCTGAATGATCCCCAAGCCATAGGCTGCCAGGCACGGTTTTGCTTCTTGAGAGTGGTGGGGGAATCCTTGTGCCGCTGCCCGGCCAAAGCCAAGCAAGCAGTGCGCTCCTGGCGCGGGCTGCGCGAGTCCGAAGGGTAGCAAGCGGCGGTGCTGGGGGCCCCGGCGGCACCCCCCGGGCTGCGCCGCCCGCGCCGCCAGGCCGCTGGGTCCGGGAGTAGCGGGCCAAGCCCCGGGAGCCTCCTTGCGCCTCGGGCGCGCTTTCCTTCGTCTGGGAAGCCTGGAACATGGAAAACTGGCTTCGCCCCCTCTCGGTGCTCACTTCGTTAACACAGGACTTCCCAGGGTCTTGGTGGAGGAGGCCGAAAACGGGAAGTATCAAAAATCTATTTTTTAGAAGAGAAAGAGAGAGATCTAAAAAGCAATAGGCGGCGGGGGTGGGGGCGGGTCATTCTTGCTTTTTTCCAAGTTCTAAAGCGCAGGGAACAAACCCTAAGCGGCCAACCCACCAGATGGGGCCAATCCCACCCCAAGTAGTCTGCAAACTTTATTTCTCTCCCGCCCTTCCCCCATCTCCCTGCAGCCTGACAGAAAACCAGCGCGCCCGCCGTTCTCCAGCAGGTGCCAAGTGTGGCCGCGTTCCGAGAGAGCCCGCAGGGCCCGCGTGTCGCGGCAGGAGTTGCAGGTGGAACCGCCGGCGGCGCTCTGCGTGAACCCGGCCTGGGGTCAAGGGTGGCAGCGGGACCCAGCTGGGGTGGGAGCAGGACCAGGCAGCCACGCCCAGCAGCGTTAATTGGGACAGTGGGGAAGCTGGGGATGCCAGCAACGACTAGGCTGTGCTGGCGTGGCCTTGGAAAAAACTTTTATCTCATTTGGTGACCCCAAGGATGTTCATTTCGCCCCAGCCTGCGCTTACTCCAGTTCGAACACCCAAGCGTGGTCAGGCCTGACTTTTGTCCCCTGGGGAGGGAGACAACTGGTAGCCTCTGCGTCACTCCTTCCTTCCCCTCGGCTTCATCCTCAGTCCTTGTAGATTTGAGGGGCAGACCCTGTTCCAGAAAAGGAGTAAGTCCAGTCCCACGAACTCTGATAGGGGCGGAGTAGGGAGTAGCGGAAGCCAATTTTTATTTGAAACTTGCCCCTTTATTTCCTTTCCAGGAACCCCTGGATCAAGACTAGCTCAACTATGGCTGAGTAAGCAACCCATGTTCCCCAGAGTTTTAAATCTACTCGCAAGTTGTGGTGTTCTGGAGATTCAGGATCCTATTTCCAAGGAGAGTTGTGGGGGGCATGTTTATGTTTGTTATTTTCAAAACCAAGCAAAGGAAACAGCAGCCAATTAAAATGAAATATTTTCATTTGCCTCCAACGTTGTCAGTGATTTGCCCCCAGGGATCCACAATTTTCCCAAGCCTGTTAACGGGTGACAATGAATGAGTGTCTCCTGTAATTTAATTTTCCTGTCACACTAAATAGAGCTACATTGTAAACCTTAGATCTACTCTTACTGATAGGATCGCCTTGTTTTGCCATTTGCACCATAAAGACCCCCAAAAGGGACACTGTATTGTGACCTCTACTCTTGAATTATTCAAGAACTTAATGACATTTTCCATTTTAAAAAGAGAACTAATTGCCATGGATGTAAAGCATGTGACCTTCTCTGGGTGCCCAGTATGAGAATGTAACCATCTGTATGTGCATACAGGAGCTGCAGAAAGCGGGCAAAAATAGAAGAAAGATGTAA
>NW_024424675.1:2380802-2477491 GCF_017311325.1 Ursus maritimus
CGACATTCTGTTTGGTGCAAGGGGCGAAAAAAACGCGACCTAACAGTGTTTACATGTGTATTCAGCCATGAAATTGAATATTATCAAAGTTGAAAAATGCAAATCAAATTAAAACCGGGAAAATTGTCTTTGGAATTACAGCAGCCTGAAGCCCCCAAGTGTTTGCTTAAATTGAAGCGTTTAGAAATGAAAAACCCCAAATTGCTCCCCTCTGCCTCCCCCTTCCCACTCTCCCGCCGTATGAAATTTATTCTTTAATTCTCCTAGAAATGCATTGAGTCTCAGGCATCAATCGTTCGTCCGAAGCATCAATCACGTTGGAATAGAACTTTTTCTTAAAAATTGTCTCCATTTACTTAGTGTTACTAAAGTCGGTGTGCTTCAGGAACAGAGCGGCACCCGCTTTCCTCAATTCCTGAATGATCCCCAAGCCATAGGCTGCCAGGCACGGTTTTGCTTCTTGAGAGTGGTGGGGGAATCCTTGTGCCGCTGCCCGGCCAAAGCCAAGCAAGCAGTGCGCTCCTGGCGCGGGCTGCGCGAGTCCGAAGGGTAGCAAGCGGCGGTGCTGGGGGCCCCGGCGGCACCCCCCGGGCTGCGCCGCCCGCGCCGCCAGGCCGCTGGGTCCGGGAGTAGCGGGCCAAGCCCCGGGAGCCTCCTTGCGCCTCGGGCGCGCTTTCCTTCGTCTGGGAAGCCTGGAACATGGAAAACTGGCTTCGCCCCCTCTCGGTGCTCACTTCGTTAACACAGGACTTCCCAGGGTCTTGGTGGAGGAGGCCGAAAACGGGAAGTATCAAAAATCTATTTTTTAGAAGAGAAAGAGAGAGATCTAAAAAGCAATAGGCGGCGGGGGTGGGGGCGGGTCATTCTTGCTTTTTTCCAAGTTCTAAAGCGCAGGGAACAAACCCTAAGCGGCCAACCCACCAGATGGGGCCAATCCCACCCCAAGTAGTCTGCAAACTTTATTTCTCTCCCGCCCTTCCCCCATCTCCCTGCAGCCTGACAGAAAACCAGCGCGCCCGCCGTTCTCCAGCAGGTGCCAAGTGTGGCCGCGTTCCGAGAGAGCCCGCAGGGCCCGCGTGTCGCGGCAGGAGTTGCAGGTGGAACCGCCGGCGGCGCTCTGCGTGAACCCGGCCTGGGGTCAAGGGTGGCAGCGGGACCCAGCTGGGGTGGGAGCAGGACCAGGCAGCCACGCCCAGCAGCGTTAATTGGGACAGTGGGGAAGCTGGGGATGCCAGCAACGACTAGGCTGTGCTGGCGTGGCCTTGGAAAAAACTTTTATCTCATTTGGTGACCCCAAGGATGTTCATTTCGCCCCAGCCTGCGCTTACTCCAGTTCGAACACCCAAGCGTGGTCAGGCCTGACTTTTGTCCCCTGGGGAGGGAGACAACTGGTAGCCTCTGCGTCACTCCTTCCTTCCCCTCGGCTTCATCCTCAGTCCTTGTAGATTTGAGGGGCAGACCCTGTTCCAGAAAAGGAGTAAGTCCAGTCCCACGAACTCTGATAGGGGCGGAGTAGGGAGTAGCGGAAGCCAATTTTTATTTGAAACTTGCCCCTTTATTTCCTTTCCAGGAACCCCTGGATCAAGACTAGCTCAACTATGGCTGAGTAAGCAACCCATGTTCCCCAGAGTTTTAAATCTACTCGCAAGTTGTGGTGTTCTGGAGATTCAGGATCCTATTTCCAAGGAGAGTTGTGGGGGGCATGTTTATGTTTGTTATTTTCAAAACCAAGCAAAGGAAACAGCAGCCAATTAAAATGAAATATTTTCATTTGCCTCCAACGTTGTCAGTGATTTGCCCCCAGGGATCCACAATTTTCCCAAGCCTGTTAACGGGTGACAATGAATGAGTGTCTCCTGTAATTTAATTTTCCTGTCACACTAAATAGAGCTACATTGTAAACCTTAGATCTACTCTTACTGATAGGATCGCCTTGTTTTGCCATTTGCACCATAAAGACCCCCAAAAGGGACACTGTATTGTGACCTCTACTCTTGAATTATTCAAGAACTTAATGACATTTTCCATTTTAAAAAGAGAACTAATTGCCATGGATGTAAAGCATGTGACCTTCTCTGGGTGCCCAGTATGAGAATGTAACCATCTGTATGTGCATACAGGAGCTGCAGAAAGCGGGCAAAAATAGAAGAAAGATGTAAACATAAATGAGTCCCAAATGGACATGGAATTAATCACATTATTTAATTCCACCCCAAGCCATGACATAGTTTTCCAGAAAGTTCTCTTACCTTACCTAAAATCTTTATAAAATCTCACATCAACTCAGACCTGTTTTTTGGGCATGACATGACTTTTTAGCTAAGACAGTAACATTTGAATTTGTGAAATCCGGTATGTCTTCATTAATGTGAAACTACCGGTGTCAAACAGAATATCTAATAATCTGCTCCCCTTCTCCCCCTCCCCCGCCTTTCTTATTTTCATTATTATTTTTATCTTTTATTTTTTTACTCAATAGGAAAAAGAAACTCACAACTGTAAAGCAATTGCACCTCAGTATTTGCTATTTGATTCAGGCTTAAGTTTCCAGGAAAGCCGGCATTGGAATTCTTGAGGACCACGATTCTCACTCTTCAAATTCCTTGAAAATGGATGCTTATCTTTCCTCAAAGTCAAAAGACTCCCAGTGTATTTCCTACTGTCCTTTCACTCTTTTCCTAACCCCTATCTGAAAGCAAAAAGAAAGAAAATGTTCTTTGGCTTCATAATTTCATAATCAATGTGCAAAAATGCTCTGACGTTTTCCCCAAACCTTCTAATAAGTCCACAACCAATGTTCACCATTTTAAAAGGGTGAGTAAATTGGGAAGTAAAACACATTCCCCAGGCTGGGCTGCAAATACTTCTTTTGAACTTTTAAGTGATGCTTCCAACAAGGAATCGTCATCTGGGCAGAGAACAGACAGTTCCTTTTTAATAAATACACCATGGCTTCATTGAAAACTAAGTAACCTCCCTCTGTGAGGCTGTGTGAATCCACATCTCTATTTTGTAGAATTTGTGGAAAAGAAAATAAAGTACATTTGAACACCTAATTCGATTCTAATGGATCCCACATTATATCAACCTATTTGACACGATTGCTGCCATTGCAGCTTGGAGTCATGTGCCAAACAGAGTGTTGGACACTCCATCTGTGAAAGAATGTTATTTTAAAGGAGTTTATCATAAAGCTGTTATTACTCACGTTGTGTAACAGAACAACTGTTTTCATATTTCTTCAAAAGAAACTTATTTTTTCCCTTGGTATTATGTTCTCTTTGTGTACAGTAACATGGCAGAAAAAATGAGTAAGGACACCTAGTTCTTATTGTAAAATAATAAGGACATACTTAAGGAATAAAGTTTGAAACATTTTCAAGTCAAGAAAAGTTGCGACAGACACAGAATGAACAGAGATCCACCTCCTGGCAAGTTCCTTGTACAAAAAGCAGTATGTGATGGGTCAAATGTTAATTTCATTTTACTGATTTTTCATTTAGTTCTCCACATTTAAAAATTTTTTGAACAACTCGATGTAGATGAGAAGACAGACAGGCAATTATATGGGTCTCTCGCAGCATGTCTAGACGCTATCCAGCATTTATAGCACTATGAGCCAGTAATTTTTCCACTGTGACAGTGTGTTCAAAATGAAAATTTGATTCACCGTCCAAACCGTCACGGTGGATAAATTACAGTGATTTTTTTTTTTTACCTTAAAAAACAACGTTCTTGATCTAGGACCACTTGAAGGAAATTGTAAGTACCGTGGAAAGTTTATGGCATCTCTAGAGCAGGGCAAAGCCCTCTCCCGGCTCTCTTTCTAGATCCCTCCCTCTTCCAAATGGATTTCTGTGTTGACAATTCAGAGAGCTGGGAGGAGGGATTTTATCTTCACTGAGCTTGAGTGGATGGTTCTAGAAGGGTGTGCAAGAGATTCTGAATGAGGGCCTTATTTCAACCAGTTCCCATGCTCACCTCCCCCTGCCCACCAAAAACCAAAAGCAAAAACAACAGCTTTGAAAAGCATTTCCAGTTTGGATTTTAAGAAGGATAAACTAAATGCCTTTCCCATGGAGCAGGAATGACATTTTAGTTCCTCATCTGTAAAATGGGTTCCTTCTTTCTCCATGAAGCTTGGAGTGAAGGGACTTCGCAGTGGGGCTTTGCAACTGTGTCCCTTGGCATTGATGGAGATCAACGACACTGTGCGCTTTGGTTATATTTCAAGATGCCGTGCACACACTGGAAGGGAAAAATGAGCCAATTATTGAGGGGAAAATAAGATAGCTTATGATACCAAGGCAGATATACTATCAAGCCAGCCTGCCCTTATGCATATGTAATTTCTTCAGTTTTCCAGGCCCTGGTGGGCTTTCAACAGCTGCAGTGTGCCAACAGCCTGGGGGGGCTTGTCTTTTTCCATTTTCAGCCCCGGCCAGGAAGACTGATGTACACATGTTTTCACCCTCATTCCTGATTTGCTCACACCTTTTGTCTCTTCCTTTAAAGATTTTTAACTGTTGATATATGGTTTTTAAAATGCCGGACTTAGCAAAAGTTGATGATAACTTTCTGTCTTATTCTATCTATCTGAACGTGTGTGTGTGTGTGTGTGTCTGTGTGTGTATATATATATATTTTCCCCCCTCCCGCGGCTCTGGGAAATAATATCAGGATAGCTCAACTCTGACATAGTTACTAAAAAAACCTTTTAAAACGACACCATTTCTTCTGTTTAGTAAATATTCATCTTATGAAAATGTATCGTGGTCTGACCCTGTGTCAGGATTCTGCTTTTGCATGGAGCCTTGCCCCTGACTAAGAAGGTGGTTATAAAGTGGCTCAGCAATAGCGTTTTCCAGCATGAGCAAGCACGGCTGTGGAAGTAGGAACACCTGGTTCTCGTGTGTTCTCTCATGGAGCTCAGGGTGTACAAAACTTCGAAAGGATTTTCCATAGGATGGGTGAAGCTCATGTGTTATACTGGTTCTCTATGATGCCAATTAAGTGTTTGAATCATGGAGTAATTAAAGCATGTATAAAATATATCTTCACTGAGGCCGAACATTCTAGGCATGGAAGGCATCAATTTTCTAATGAGAATATAGAGACTTTTCAAAACATACCATCAGGATGTAGTTCACTTTTCAAACAAAATTCGAATGACTGCCTGACTCTCCTTGACCACATTCCGATGTTTTCTCTAGTTTTGCTTATTCCCGGCTACCAGAAAGATGAGATGGAGGAAGCATGCTGTTTCTCTAAGAGTCGCACGTGATGGAAAGCACATGAACTTCTCCCCAAGCTGAACTTTGACCATCTCAAGAGTGTTCCAAAAAAGCCATAACTTTGCTGGCAGATTTGGATTGCTCCTGGATGCTTTCCTCTGAGTTTTCAATGAATATCAACGGAGGAATGAGACACAAAGCAGACTGTTAATAGAGAGGCAATGGTCCAAGTCCAGATGGGTGCTGTGTATGCATCTGGAGCTCTCAGGATAAAGGGAAGAGGGCACATGAAAATCGAGACTTGCAGCCTTGGACCAAACCACCAGACCCCACAAAGCATCAGAATATGTCAACACAAATATGTTAAAATATGAAAGTGTTGATTTGCCCTGCAGTGCAAAACGTAATTGTGATGGTCAAGTTGCCCAAGCAGACATTTGACCTTCCCTGAAGTCACTAAAGCTTACCGTGAGTAAATAATGACGAGAGGCTAATTTTTATAAATTCCTGGCCTAAAAGTGAGGTACTATCTTAAGATGCCATTACTTTTCAATGACAGGGAAAAAAAAATCTACAGACTCAGAGTGATTGCTTGGGGTGAAAGGTGCTCTAGTACCCATCCCTCGTGGGCCTTTCTTTGCTGGCTGATAAAATTTTGTGGCCACTACCTCATAGAAAGCAAAGAGTGGCCAGCATGTACACAGGCCCCATGAGCCCCCTGGAGTGGCAGCGCAGGTGCCCTTTCCCCAAAGAGCCCTGACCCTGACGGAGCCCACAAACAGCCCGGGGCACACACACCAATGCTTCTGCCATCTGCCCACCATGGCACACATGTGCTCTGCTGCTGATGACACATTCCAAAAGGAACGGAATCACGGGTCTGGGGGATGGGGACAGTTGTATTACTCTCACTGCCATTTTCCAATACTGGGGTGAGGTAGGGCATCAAAGGACAGAGTTCAACCTGTTTCAAGTGAAAAAATGTCATCCCCAAGGTCCACAGAGCACCTCTCCTTTCGTTTTGAAGACTGAGTGTCTTTCACAAGCTGGCCATTTGCTGCACGGGGGTTTCTAACATAATGTGATTTTTTTAGTGTGCTTTGTCTCTGTGGAGAGGCTTCAGAAAGCCCTTGAAGTCCTCAGCCTTAAATCCATGTTAATAGGGGAAGTTCTTTTTTTTTTTTTTTTTTTTTTTTTTTTTTTTAAGTTGGGGAGATTTGGTTGGGAGAAACATTGACCCAGACTGCACTCTGGGTAAACTAGGGCAAAAGACCTGATATCGTCTGCTGGGTACTTATTAACCACTGCTCATTTGTGGGATCAATATTTCCAGCAAAGGAGTCAACACTCAACATACACCACTACGTATGTCTCGTTCTTTTCCTTGACACACAATTTATTTTATGAATGCATCTGCTGGAGAAGAAAAGGCAGTAGGAAGGACTGTGTCTTTTATCTGAGGGATATGCAAAGCACATTTATTTTCAGCTTTTATCTCCGGAATTGTATGTTGATCCCATACATATAGATTGATTTTGTTCAGGTAGATAATGAAAAGTCAAGTGGAAAATTACACAATGGCACTCACGATCCTAGTCTTATATCGGTATATAAATTGGTTTATTATTTCATTCTATTAAAGAGGCTTTTTTTTTTAATACCAGGAAAACTTCAAAATGCATCATGTTGTCAGCCTCACTGAATTTTCTTTTGGGGGAGGAGGTAGGGAAGGGGAGCAGAGGGAAGCAATTTATTCTGTGCCTTTGCTAATTGTATTGGCTAGATGAGCTTCCACGGCGGAGTATCCTTGCAGATACTCTCCCCCAGCCCACCTCGTGGTCACGCACACAGTTTCTGCAACTCCGGGACCTTTCTGGCCTGAACAAAGATGTTCACCATACATGTCCTTCTCCGTAAGTGGATATTTTTTCCACCCCAGGCAATTCTAAATTTTGTCACGATGACTGAAAAAGCCCCCCCGCCCCCAGAGGACCAAGAGGCCAGGGGCGAGAGAGGGTGATAGCCGGATAAAGGCCACCACCAAGGGACAGCTTGGAGCCAGAGTCCTGGAGGAAACGTTATTAATAAACATCTTCTGGACATTTGGTAGCCCGTGGAGCTTGCTCCAGCTTAAAGCAATTAATTCAGGACACTGACATAAACTCTCCAGGTCTTTGACAGCTTGGAGCCGAAATAAAAATGCTAGTTCTCCCGGGAAGAGAAGAGGCTGGCTAGCTCTTTTCTGGACTGTTTGCTTATAGGCCCAGAGAGCAACCTTCCTTGCAGAATGAAATGCAAGGGCACAAACAATGTACCAGGGAGAGAATAGAAGATGGGAATGAACAGTTTGAACTATTTGCTCAGCAGAAGGGCACCACAATGCTGGGGTAGTGGTTTTCCCATGCAGCCACCGTCCCTTCTTTGGGGTCTTTTGTTGTCCCCTGTCTCCTTTGGCCAGATAAGAGCACAGCTGCAGCATTGCAGCTAAGTAAGGCTGTACTTATCCCCTAAATCTCGGGGTGCCTTTACTGTAATGGGTTAGGCTCGGCTCTCTTTTATTTTACAAGGGCATGGTAAGGGAGAGAATTGAAGAATGGAGTGGGGGAGGGGCGGGGGGACTAGGACTGTGACATGGCTTGTATCTGATTCATGATTTTTTCTCTTTCTTTCTTAAATCTGGGTAGTGATCAGATACAATCTTTGTGGGGCATTTAAATGGAAGGGTTCAGTGATTTGTACCAGTTGCTAGACCAAAATGTTTTTTGGGGAAAGGAGCAGAAGGAGGTATCTGTATAGTGAAGGGAAGTGGGGGGTTTTGGGGAAGAATTTTTGGTTTAAATATTCAAGCTTCTCTGGTTGCTGGAAACAGGGAAAAGTTTTGAATTGGCAATTTAAAAACTGCATTCAATGAGGATCTGTCACTTCTGAAAATCATTTTGGACTCCTCCTTTCCAAACTTACTTTGTTCAAAATAGTAGTGGATAGAGGTTGCTGGAATCAGAGTTAAAAATAGGATGAGATGGAGATGAACATAAAATGTACTTCTGTAATTGCCATAAATTACACCTCTAATCAGAGTAAATGTCACCTAAAATATAATCAAACGTTCTTTCACATTTGCTCTTTTAAAGTCAGAGCCTATTTTAAATGCCATAAGAGACAGTAGACATGGTAATAATACAAAAATAAGCACAAAGTACGGTTTACATTAAATTCATTTTAAAGTCAAAATCTAACATGGGTTAGCACTGTCGGGTGTGTGTTCCAGCTCAGTGGGTTTTGCCACCAGTGTTGGTTTTGGGAGCCAGGCAACAATGCTTAATTCTATTGTAATAAGGTTTATTTAGCCTGAATGGTTTTATAAGGTGAAAAGGCAAAAAAGTTTGACACGGAAGAAAATTCATGGTTTACTATGATTGCATTAATTGTTCACAGCCCAAAAGCCCACCTGCGGGAAGTACAAAGTTTCAATGCTGTTTTGTTTTTTTTTTCACACTGACAAAACTCACAGGAAAAAAAAAAAAAAAAAAAACAACCTTCTGTATATTTTTCCTGCTGGGTGGTCAGAAGGAAAGGCCACGAAGCCAAAGGCCTCCCATTGAGACAGTGCTCTGCGGAAAGCCGACCTCACGTGCCGCCGCGGCAGGAGATGAGAGCACCTGTCGGGTCTCCGCCACTCCTTGGCGAGCTCTGCGCGTGCTGGGGGGACGGGGGACAGGGGACAGCCACATACCACCCCCATGGTGGGGACAGGGACACACCCCCCCGCCGGGAAACGCTCACCCCATGTGTCCACACCAGCCTCAAGACATCCTGTAAAATGTCGTGTGGCCATTGTCCAGTACAGCTGTTAAGTAGTTTTAATGCCAGTGAGTATTAAATTTGTTTTAATAAGTTGTGTGTGTGTGTGTGTGTGTGTGTGTGTGTGTTCTGCCCTGCAGGGAAGAAGGGATAGAATATGGGGTGGGGGGATGTGCTCTATTTAGACATTTGCAAATGTGTGATGGGATTCATGAAAAAAGACTCCTTAAAATATGTCATTTTTGCTATGCTTTTGTGTAAACATGTGTGGATGGAATAACCTTTTTTTTCTATAAGGATTGTAATAAAACTATCAAGTACAAGATGTTATGCATTTCTTTTGCAAGCACAGATTTTAAAATTTTGTATTTAGTACAGAAATATTACCACATAAGAAAGGACAAACACATCTTCTTTCCTGATCAAATGTATACCACCTTTATAAAAACCAAGGCCAGGTGAAGGAATCACAGTCTGCTTGAGTAAATGTATTTCTTTTCTCCTCCTTAACTCTTGACATGAAGAAAAACTTGTCCAGAGAAAATTTTTCTCACATAGGATTTTAAGAGTGATCTGAAAATCATATTGAATCGTGGATAACTCAGGGAAGTGACTTTTCTCCTTTTAAGATCATAGATTTCCACAAGAGGGAAAATGTTTTTTTATTGCCAATTTCTGCAAAGAACGCACATGCGACTGGTGTGTAGCACAAAGCTGACGCATTGGGAGGCCTCTGAGGGAGAAAGAATGCCACAGCAGAGGGCAAAGGCACAAATAATGAATCAAGTTTAAAAGACTGTGGTCAGAAGCAAGGAGCAAGTGATACTGATCTTATATGAGCGGGGCTTGGACATCACACCAGCTGCCACGGGGTTTGATTAATGAGGCATTAAGGAGATCGAGTGACACTTACAGCTAGTTACTTATGGTGCTAATTTCAAAACACTTTGCAATAGACAAAGAGACTCTGCTCATAATGCAAAGTAATTTGTGGTGTGTTCCTGGTGAATGCATTTAGCGAAGCAAATATAGTTATGCAGAATTTAAATTAAGGTTGACACTAATGTAAACAGAGCCCAAGAACCACTGTCCAATAATTTGATGAGGACACAGGTTTTAATCAAGCCTCTTCCACTAAAATAGCAATTTAAATCCCCATCGTTTAAACTGGATAAAATGCTTAACCATGAAGGTTGGGGGGAAAATAGAAATTTACTAGAAACGATAAAAGAGACACAATATCTCCGGGGAAACTGTGACTATACTTTGACCCAACAGAGGGTTATCCATGCTGATTTAAATATCGGGTTGATTCCAGGGCGGATCCTAGGAATTTGAGGGCATTTGCCATGTTTCTTTTTTTGTTGTTGTGAAATTATGGCTTAACACTTTCTGGTACTATTGATTGCAGAGTAAAAATGATCCTGGTAATGAGGAAATGGAGACTCCAAACTGATTCAGAATCCCCAGAAGTATTTATTTTATTTATTAGAAGGAGAAATATCAACCCCCACCGGCCCCACAACCGATTTGTATCTGAACAGAAATTTTCCACATTAACTGGGGGTGGTGAGGATGGCAGCAGGCCTGGTAAGGAAGCTGGCCTGCCTACCCAGACAGGTACCTTTCTAGGAGGAACCCACACACTCATACATGGCTTTTCTCTGGTTTGCTAGTTTATTTCCCTTACTAAAAATCATTAGGGGAGGAAGGTGGTCCGTTCAGGCATTAACATTAATTAAAATGCCAGCCACTCACATTCCAGGGCCTGGGAGGTCTTGTGTATCAGAAACAAAACAAAACAAAACAAAACAGCAGTTTACTCTCTCGCAGTTCCTGGAAGGAAAAAACCAGTGAAGGCTAGAAACAACATCTCCTAGGGTCTCCGGACTTTACTGATGGCAATGGAATAGGAAGGTAAGGGCACCCTAAATTCTCCAAACTGTGATCTGACTGTTCCAGATCACGTTAGTGATGTATCTTCTGGGGGTGTATTTTTAAAAATTTATTCCAAAGAAAGGGCCCAAGACAATTAAAAAAATGTGTTAAATATAAAGCATTCTGAAATGCTCCTAGCAGTAATTTTCAAGGTCAACCACCTTATGGGACTTAGTCAAGGGCAGAGGTGAGGGGAAAACTGGAGACTCAAAATTTGGGGAGAACAGCTGAGCATTTACCTTGATCCTGGCACCATCTACATGGCAATAGGTCTTGTATGTGGTGAATAAATCATGCTCCTAAGGTCACTCGGGCAGCAAGGGCAGGGCCAGCCCACTCTGATACCAGAACCCGTGTCCCCTGTTGTCGGCCTTGGCCCCTACGAGGGACGTGTCCTCCTGCGAAGGAGCCACTGCCCCTTTCTGTGCTAACCGTTCCTCTGTGGTGGTTCAGTGGACTGTCAGCACTGCTTTGCGAAGACTCCACTTCAGGTGGGTTACCTGAGGAAAACTGATGGCTCAGGCTCCTTTCCTCCAAATATGTTTAAGAGGGGAAGGGGCCTCTGATCTTCTTCATCCCTCTGGAGTCAGAGTAAAAGAACTGAAAATGCATCGGTGTGCATCACAGCTGCAAAGATGGGGATTCTGAAAGTAACAGGGTCTGTATTCTCTGTGTCCAAAACAGAGAGACTCTCTGGCATCTTGATGTTGGGAGCTCAGGGGGAGAGGTGAGAGGAGACGGGCTGGGAGGTGTCTCAGAAGCCACAAGGCTAAGGCTCACGCACTGGGCTCACAGCCTGGAGGCTCTTTCCCCCTTCTGTTAGAGGAGAAGCCACAAAGAGCAAAGTGGGATGGTGGAGGGGGAGGAGAGAGGTGTGCAGGACCAACACCACATGTCAGAGTGCCTTCCGGAATAATGTAAGGAAAACAATTTGTTGGGTGATGGCTTTGGGGGCCTCCTGGGTTTGGGGACATATTGAATTCCTATTGGGCCCTGATTCACAGACTCTTACCTCGTCTTTGATGCCTGGTCTGTGGAGAGTAGTCCCTAAGGGCTGTGATGCACCTGGCATTGACAAAGAATGCTGATTTCTGCCCTTGGGAGACACGACCCTGCCTGGCTTATGTGGTCATGGCAGTTGCAAGCTCTGGGGGACAGAGGTAGATGCTGCTTCTTTGGGGAGAGTTCTGACAAGTCCTTCATGGGGATGGCAGTAGCAGCCCCATGGTGCTTCTCCTCCTTCCTGCCCCCTCTTCTCTTGTCACTCATTCCTGCTTCCTGAGGTCCCATTCCCGGGAAGCCACACGCACACACATGCGCATATAAGAGTGTCCTCCACTTATTTCCCTGTGCTCGCTGGGGCTGGCCAGTCGGTCCATGTTGCAGGAGTAGTGTGGGAGAACCATTCCACTATCCCCTTTGCTTTATCCTTCTAACCATACATCTGGAGACCTCGTGCCTCTGAGCTCACTTGCCACACACTCTTGGAAGCATCTTACTCTTTTTTGCACTGATGCACTTATGCAGAATTGACTGGGGTGATTGCATTTTACCCTCAGTGTCCAGGAGGTAACATGGGTGAAGTCTTGTAAATGTCAACCCATTTCTTTTGTCCTCAGTCTCTCTCTCTGTCAGAGGATAAAACAAAACAATTTCACAGACCATTGTTAAAAAAAAAAGGTGGCTTCACAAAATTCCCTGGACATAAATGATACCGGTGATGCATTTTGGACTCATTTCTTTTTATGGAAACATGGGGCACAACTGGGTGTGGGCAAGGCCAACGGCTGTCAGCAGTCAGCTCTCGACCTTCACTGAGAAGGACTCACATTCTTTTGCCTGCTCTGTGAAAGAAATCCAAACCTGTTTCTCCTGCCCTACCTCTCGATTTGGAATCCCAGCGCAAATCCCAACATCAACAAGGTTGCTATGGTTTTTTATGATTATCTTAAGAATTTGTCTCAAGTGAGGCTCAAGTACTGCCAGGGGAAGGTGCTGAGATCACACTCAGCTCAGCACACATTCCCCATTTTCTTCCTTCCTGTCTCTTGCACTGTAAAAGCCACCTCCAGCCACACAAAGCTTGCTTTCTTACAAGAACCATGATCTGCCATGTAATTCTGGGCCCCAAGTCCTCCACTGACTTCCTCTTAAACAGAAAACAGATGACAAAGTTCTTCTCATCACCTTTAAAGCAGTCTCTGTTCCCAAGAAACACTGACTCCTCCCATGGGACCCCCTGAATGGAGTGCATGGCCCCTTCATAGCCGGCAGGCCACTAAGAGGCTCTGGTTGTCTGTAGAAGGTTCTTTCCAGGTACCAGCAGGCCTACACAGCCATCCCAATGGACACCTAATTCTGCATGCCTCTGTGGACTATTCCCTGTCAAATGCCAGTGTCTGTGTTGGGTCTCTTCTTAGTGAGGTAGCTGGGAGGGGTGAAACCTGTGCTCTGCATCAAAGGTAATTCTGCACCAACATGGGTATGAATGGGCTGGCAGACAGGCTTTTTTTGGTCTGGGAATGTCCACTGACAAATAGATTGAATGACAGGCTGGGGGAATTCTCCATCGAAAGTCTAAACTGAACTGCTGAGATTTATTATAATGTACTGCTTCTAATAAGCATTTTGGGGGCCAGTTCCAGGCTTGACTGGTGTCTGTCAGACCTTTTTTCTAGGTTTCATTGTCTGCTCTCCTCTTTCTTTCTTTCTCACCTCCAGGACCCAGGTGTGGGCTCCTGGTGTGTCCCCTGACTCTTGTCAGGGCTCAAGCTTCTGGCTCTGCCATGCACTGGACCATTAATAATAACATTGATCACATAGCAGAAAGCATAATTCTGACTTATTCTACAGAATTCTTTATATGCACAACCATTTTGCCAACTCCCCCACCCCCCTGTGTATTTGCTTAACCAATTTATTACACAGGGACTGAAGCATTTTAGTATTTTCCAGATAAATGGGTTAATATTTTATTTCTTTAAAATGCACATGACTCAGCATTTTAGGATATCTCTGAGTAATGGGTCTACTTGTTATTTATTAGCAGTTTTCTAAGAAATATCTAGAGATGAGAGGGTGGATTCTGATGGCTTAGGGAAATTTCTGGGGTTATCTGAGCACGCCAGTTAACTGTGAAGTTCGAGCAACACCAGTTGGGATGTCTATTGGCCTAAACCGGTGGGACAGTTTTCATGCTCTTGTGAAATTTCCAAATCACATTCCTTTCTTACTTGAGAGTCAGTTGGTCAAGGTATTGGCAGCATCTCAACTCTCCCTTTCTTTAATTATTTACCAAATCCTGTTAATTCTTCTTTCGTAATGTCACATTTATCACTGCTTTTCCATTCTCCCTGCCAGCACATCCATATAGGCCCTTTATGACAAGGAAAACCAGCTTCCTGTACCACCTGTGTTGTTACCAGTAGTTGGTTTCTAGACATTTGTGGTCAGGCCCACAGAGGGGGAAAGTTTGAACAAGCAGCTTACATCCAATTATCACTGTACTTTTTATAGGCATTCTATACCTATTATTTCAATGTCAGTGACAGACCACATTCTGAACATTGCTTTCATCTTTAAAAAATCAACTATAGGGGTGCCTGGGTGGCGCAGTCGTTAAGCGTCTGCCTTCGGCTCAGGGCGTGATCCCAGCGTTCTGGGATCAAGCCCCACATCAGGCTCCTCCGCTGGGAGCCTGCTTCTTCCTCTCCCACTCCCCCTGCTTGTGTTCCCTCTCTTGAAGGCTGTCTCTATCTCTTCAAATAAATAAAAATAAAATCTTTTAAAAATAATCAACTATAGTTTGTCCTAGATATGAACCTACCTATTTTTTTAATTTAAGGAATATTGATTTTTATACGTATTGGACCTACTGTATAAAGAATCTTGAATTTTTTTGCTGTTCAAAATACATTAGATTTTCTGTAAGAAAGTAAGGACTTGTATTTCCCTGCCAACATAGTGAAAGGTATTGGGAATTCACCATAAATGGATGGGGTAGATGGCTCTGGACCCATACATCAATCTGGACATCACAAAAAGGGAGGTCATAAGATATTTGTACCAACCTATGTGATACAATAGAAAACACACATTTTTTTTGACAGAAATAAAATATGAACCACATAAAACCTCTGGGTCTAACTCCCAGAAATATAGAGAACCAAAGAAATTGAATAGCATCATTTGGGTGTTGTCAGTAAAATCCAGATGGTGGGAAACAGGATATATTAGACATAATACCTTGTTTCTTCAACACATAATCATTAAGAAAAAGAGACAGGGAGAACTTATAGATTCAAACATACAGAAAACATAGTTAGCCAATTGCCATGTGTGGACTTTATTCGGATCTTGAGTTCAATAAAACAATTCCCCCCTTCATCTTCCCCAGCCCCTGTGATAGTATGAGATAATTAGAGAAATCTAAACACGTATGAACTATTCAGGAATTATTGTCAACTTTTTAGATGTAGCAATGGCATGTGACTATATTTTTAAAGTCTGTATCTTTTAGAGTAACATTCAAAAAATTATTTAAGAAAGGAGTGACTTAGTATGTAGAATTACCTTTCAAATGAAGCAGTTGGGGTACACTGTGGGTGGAGTAAAGGTAAATCAGGATTGACCATGGGTTGGTAATTCTGGGAGTAGAGTGATATGATACATTATTATCTCCAATGTGTTTGAAAATTTCCAAAGTAAAAAGTGAAAAAAAATTCAAGTTCACATTTGTTAAGCTATTTGCCCCCAAAATCTCTCAACTGTTTCATATTAAAGATAGATTGGAGTCTGGGGGGCCATCTTCCTGTTCACCAAAGACGCATGGTCTTTTCCTAGACTCTTGTCAAGGCCCCTCCTAGTGGTGACTGCTGACCTAGTCAAAGAGGTCGTCTGTAGGTGATGCTGCGGGTAGCATACTCCTTATGTCCTATTCAACTCCCCACTGTTTAGTTTGCTACCAGAACACACACCACATTTCAAACTCTGAAATCACAAACTCAACGGCCATCTTTCTGTGAGCATGGCAGTGGCAGACACCATTCATCAGCATTTCCTTCTTGGAACTCTTCCTTGCTTTCCATGAGGATGCAGCTACTGTTTTTCTTCTGATGTTGTTATAAACATTTTCTTAGCTAACTGCTCATCATCCTGCTATTCATTCACAGAAGCCCTTCTGTGGCTCCAGGGTTCAGCTCTCTGCTTTTTCTTTCTCTTGACTCTTCGTTCTAAGAAACTATACCTGTTCCCCGTCACCTCTGTGAAGAGGACCCTCCACCCAGCCTCTGGCCTCGCCTCCTTCCTGAGTTCTTTAGTCTCACCTCTTCAGATGCTTGTCAGACATTTCTTCTGATATCCTTCGACATCATTCCCTCATACCCAGCATTTCCACAAAATGAATTCCTCCTTTCATCCTCCCCTTCCATGTTTCTTGAGGCACCATATTTACTGTCAGCTCTTCTTTGTAATGTCTCATCTCCCCCGTTCATCTCCTCTTCCATCCTCACCTCTGACACTCATGTCCAGGCCCCTCTGTTTTTTCTCCTTTCTGGGCTTCCCAACATCTTTCACTCTGTGGCCTGGCATCTGGAAAGTATCCCCAAGCCTTTCTGTTCCTGCGCTATCAAGGCCATCAGAGAGTTCCTGTCTCTTGCAAGAAGAAATTCTCAATTTATTTCTTCAATATCCTCTCTCTGATCTCACTTGTTAGTTCAATTGCCAGACTCTACACTAACCTCCTCAAAGACAACTTATTCCCCCAGTTCTGAATCTGAAGTTCTGAAGGGTGAGTCCCATCTATGTTTCAAGACTCAGCTTACTGGAAGCCGTAGATGTGGTCTCCATAGTCTGAAATTGTTAGCTTGGCTTACCAAACCTTAACTTGGCATGTAATGGAAAGACCACTCTAAGCTGGCCAGTCCTCTAATGCTTGCAGCATTAAACCAGTGTTCAACCTCTCTCGTCCATTTAAAAATGAAGATAAACCCAACTTGGAGGCCCATCTTCCTGAATAAAGTTGAGCACTGTGCTGGGCCTTGGACCTATAACAACTAACTTGTTAATTTCATCTATGAGTATTTCCCTTTCTTGGAGAAGAATAAAAACATTTTAGAGTTGAGACTGTCTCACTTGTCTTACGGCTGTCAGTCCTAAGCACAATGTGGAGAACAGAAAGTGTTCAATAAAGATTGTTGAGTAAATGAATCATTCATGACCTTCTTTCCCTCACCCAATCTTAAACCCAACCCCCTCTTCACAGGCACAGATGTAAAGATGCCTACATACTTGCACGTGTCACCAGATTTTCTGGGAGATGCCCGCTTTTAAATGGTCTGCCATTTTTTTCCCTAGTAAGCACACTTGTCAGATCATGTACTTGTATTTCTTTCTTTCTTTTTTTTAATAACTGTAAGTCTGTACCTATTAATGCCGTTTGCCTACTTCACCTGCCCCTCTCCCTTCTCTCTTTTGGTAACCACCTGTTTGTTCCCTTTATCTATGAGTCTGTTTCTGTTTGTTTTGTTTGTTTGTTTTGTTTGCAGATTTCACATAAAAGTGAAATCATATGGTATTTGTCTTTCCCTGTCTGACTTATTTCACTTAGCCTAAAACCATCTTTTTTATGGCTGAGTAATATTCCATGGTATACACACCATACCTTCTTTATCCATTTGTCTATTAATGGACACTTGAGTTGCTTCCATATCTTGGCTTTTGTAAATAATGCTACAGTGAACATAGGGGTGCATGTATCTCTTTGGATTGACGTTTTTGTTTGAATAAATACTCAGAAGTAGAATTGCTAGATAGTATGGTCATGTTATTTTTAATTTTTTGAGGAACATACAGATTGTCTTCCAGAGCTGCTGCACCAATGTACGTTTCCACCAACAGTGCACGAGGGTTCCCTTTTCTCTGTACCCTCACCAACACTTGTCATTTTTGTCTTTTTGATAATAGCCTATCTGACAGGTGTGAGGTGATATCTCATTATGGCTTTGATTTGCATTTCCCTGGTGGTTAGTGGTGTTAAGCATCTTTTTGTGTGCTATGTACTTATATTTCTTGGTTTAAAAAATACCACTAAGTGGGACACATTTTTGGTTTGCATGCACTAGAACTGTCTAGATGATATCCCTCAATGGCCTAGACAACTTGGGGTGGGTGTGGAGGACCATAGGGAGGACTGAGTGAGTGGGTGGGTGCTAGGAAGATGTATGGATCTTTGCATATAAACACCCAAGTCTAAGTCCTCTACCCCCACTTCTCCAACACATCTCACTTAAGCTGCATTTCCCCTTTCCAAATGTGCCCTGAAAGGTAATTTCTTTTCTTTTCTCTTCTTTTTTTTTAAAGATTTATTTATTTTGAGAGAGAAAGAGAGAGAGAGAGAGAGAGAGCAAGCAGGGAGAGGTGCTGAGGGAGAGGGAGAGACAGAATCTCCAGCAGACTCCACGACTGGTGTAGAGCCAGACTCAAGGCTCGATCTCACGACCCTGAGATCACGGCCTGAGAGAAACCAAGAGTTGGCTGTTCAGTCGCCTGAGCCACCCAGGTGCCCCTGAAAGATAATTTTAAAACTTACTTTATGTATATGCTAAACGTTGAAATTGAAAGAAAACTTTCAGTATGCCAACATTTTTTATAAAACATTACATGTTTTTATAAAACCTACCTGGACACTTGCCCTGCTTTTGTAGGTGGTATTACCTTCTCTTCTTGGACCCAGGTAGACAATGAGACTGGTTTATCCATCCTGCTTCTTATCATGTTCATAAAGTCGAGATCAGTGCTTTGCACAAAGTAGTCACTCAGTAAACACTTGTGAATGTTGAGCAAATGGCATCTCTGTGCCCAGCTGGGACTGCTGTATGAAGACCCATTTTCTACTCTTGGTTTTCACATGGTCAACCTGATGCCACATCCTCTTTTTCTGCTTCTGCTGCCATTCTCTCAGGCAAGATTCTCATTATTGAAACTAGGTCAGTAGCCCCATAAATAATCTCTCCACATCATGTGTGTGCTCACTTCATGTATCCCACCCACCCCTGTAAACTTGGTATTCCTGAAGAGCAGTTAGAATACTTTCTTCCTCTCCTCAAAAGCCATCAGTGACTCCCCTGTGCCTAATGTGCCGGCACCAATGCATCTCAGTTTTCTGGACTTATCAAAATATAATCACTCAACACTTTCAACTTCATAACTTATGTCTTAATCTCTATACATTCTATGCTCTAGCAAAATGGAAATATTTCCTGTCGCCAGAGCACACGTTCTATTTCTTCACCTTAAACTTTTTCTTCATGTGGTTCCCAGGACGTGAAAACTCTCCTTTCCATGTGCACCTATTGAGATCTGCCCATTGCCTAAGGTCAACCTTGAGCACCACCACATCCCTGAGTCTTTTCAGATCAAGCCTTCCTAACACTTTGTGTCCTGCTTATGATATTTAACATATTTATCTTGGAATTTTATTCACTGTACCCATGTTTCTGGCCTGGAGCCTTGAATAGAGTAAGTATTCTGAGATATGTATGGGATTGAACTCAGCACCAGTTATATATCAAGCCCTCTGTCAGATTCAGGGGATACTGCAAGAGTGACCTTCTGTGGATGATACAAGAGAAAGTATGATGAATTATTCTGTAAACCTGGAAATAGTATACAAATTTAAATAGTATAAGGATGATGATGATGAAGATGGTGTTGATGATAGTGAATGTGTGGGATATTTGCATTCCCTCTCTAGGTCTACTCTCCACCATTGTCATGCCACTCTGCCCCTTGGGAGATTGATCCCTATGGACTGCATCAGCCAGGCTCCCTTACCTGTTGCTTTCCTGTTGCTTTCAGCCAACAGGAAGTATGAATAGAAAATCGGAGTGAGGGGTGCCTGGGTGGCTCAGTCGTTAAGCGTCTGCCTTTGGCTCAGGGCGTGATCCCGATGTTCTGGGATCGAGCCCCACGTCAGGCTCTTCCGCTGGAAGCCTGCTTCTTCCTCTCCTACTCCCCCTGCTTGCATTCCCTCTCTCGCTGGCTGTCTCTCTCTCTGTCAAATAAATAAATTAAAAAAAAATCTTAAAAAAAAAAAAAGAAAATCGGAGTGAGAGGAGATTTGGGGTATTTATTCTGCCAGCTGTCTTTGCTGGGCTTCAGTCTGATGGTGGTTGCATTCTAGAGGTCACAATCTCCTCCAGCTAGTCTCCCCACCCTGTAGTTGGAGCTCCTGCTGGATTCTAGCCACCTTGCCCCTTGAGGCCTATGATGGTAGTGTCCCCTCATTGTTGTCAGTCCCAGGTGTGCCATTAATAAGTTTGCTTGACCCTACCCTAACCACCTTTAAAAACTCTCCATAATTTCCTTTTTTCAGTGTGGCATCTGCACTTTTTGCCAAGACCCTGACTCATGCAATAACTGATGAGGATGACGACAGTAACAATGGTTGTGGTGATTTTTTTTCTCCCAGCTGGTGGTCTGAGAATCCTGATGAACAACTGCATGCAGAGAAGCTGGAGAATCATGGCAGAGACTAGCATGATGTTCACTGTATTGCTGCACAGGTTACCCCCAAACTTAGTGGCTTAATGAAATAACAATGATTTATTATTTCTTATCCTTTTTGTGGCTCATGAATTTGCCCACTTACAGTAGGATGGCTTATTTCTACTCTACTATGTCTAAGGCCTGCCCTAGAAGGCTGAAGGCCCACTCACTTATAGGTCTGGCAGTTGCTTATGGCTGTTGGCTGGGGAGCTATTTGGGGCTGTCAGCTGGAGCATACACATGTATCTTCTCCATGTGGCTTTGGCTTCCTCACAACATGGTGGCTGGAGTCCAAGCATTAACATTCAGAGACAGAGAGTGAGCCAGGTCAAAGCCATATTGCCCTTTACAGCCCAGCCTTGGAAGTCCTGCAGTGTCACTTCTTCCATGTTCCACTGGTGAAGTAGTTATAAAGGTCCACCCAGTTTCTAGGGCAGGAAATATAGCCCCATCTCTCAGTGGAGAAGTGCCCACGTCTGCAATTGATTGTCAATTGTATGGTGTGAACTGAAGTGATGTAAGCCACTTCTGGACCTATGCATACATATCCATATGCCACCCACTCTTTCTTTCTATGCAGTGACAACTGTGTAAGATGCATCTTGAAGATGACGGTGACACAAAAGTCAAGGAGGATGACCCAACCCATAACAGTCTTTGTAAGTGTGTTTTAATCAATTTAATTAAATCAGTGTTTTAATCTTCTGAGATTTGGTGATTGCTACAACAATTTTATCCATATCCACAAACTTCAGCTGAGCTGCTAGATTCTTCTTCCTTGTCTCTTGAGCACATCTATCAGGACTACACATCTATGATGAAATCAAGGAACTTTGGTTAGTTTCTTCTTCCCTGTTATGTGTGCACCTGCCCCCACTCCAAGTCGTAGTGTGAAGTAAAATGACTGGGAAGGAGAAGAAGGAGGTCAGGGGACTGCCTAAATCTTTGAACACCAGGATCACTGACTGTGTCCAAAAAGGTCTTAGCCAAGCGAAACAGTGGAAAAGGTGAAATGTTAACATGAATGCAGTAAATATTCAGTCCTTCTTTGGAGGATCTTGGGGAAAAAGGAAAGTGTTGTGTTGGAAATGACTGGCAGGTGGATGTCTGCAGGGGCCTACCACACCACGGAAGACTGTCTGGAGGAGAAGGTGTGCCTGACATCCTTCCCAATAAAAAGCCTGGGAAGAACATCTGTCAAGTGATATTTAGAACTGACATTTTCATAAGGATCCAGTCTATAGAGGGTTTTTGCAGGGCTTGGAAAACCACATTTTTCATTCTTCCTCCTCCCCATCTCCTGTAATTAAATGATGCTTACAGTGTTAAATGTATATTTTAAATGACATGCTTTAAGGACTAAATTTTAGGAAGCTTTCTGTTTGGAAATAATTTTGGCAATAGTAATGATCATTTCAAAAAGTAGTATTTATTTCTTGAACCTTTTGAGAATAAGGTAGGTGCACATATTGTGGCTCTTTACTCCTAACGATTTCCTATTTCCTCCTAAATGTACTGGGGTCTTAGACACAGAACGAAGCCCGATATCTGGCACTAAGCTTTGGGAAATGGAAGCCCAGGTTCTGCTTTTATTCTCCAGCAATTAGGATATACTTGAAGAGGAATGTTGGCTGAAAGATACCCACATAGATGGACAAAGAGAGATGCCTGCTCTCTTGCCAGGGGTGCTGCCCTAATATTTTCATGTTCTGTTTGGATGAAGAAATAGAAGGGATGTTTGCTCCCCACCCCCCATTCAGGGATGCTGATTGGGAATGGGTGGCTAACATAGTCTCTGGGTCAGAAAAGATATTGAAAAACTGGACCTTTACCAGATTAAATATAAATTGTACATTATAGGGGCACCTGGGTGGCTCAGTCAGTTAAGCATCTGCCTTCTGCTGAGGTCACAATCTTGGGGTCCTGGGATTGAGTTCCAGTAGGGGGGGTCCCTGCTCAGCAGGGAGTCTGCATCTCCCTCTCCCTCTGTGCTTTATCTCTCTAGCTCTCTCTCAAGTAAATAAAGAAAATCTTAAGAAAATTAAGTTTTGAATAAGCACAAAATTACTACTGTATTATTTCCTAGGTTCTGAGAGACTTTTCTCTACCTTTTATTGTTTCTGAACTTTAGATGACCCCTAAAATCTATGTCAAAGGCAACTAGCTATGTATAGTTAAGGGAGCTGTAAATAGAAAGCCTACCTGTATGCAGATGAAGGTCCAACAAATTGCCACCTGGGTTTTCCTCACCATTGCTTGCACTATACAGGAATAAATTTTCTTCGAGGTATAATTTACGTACACACTAAAGTGTATCCTTCTTATTGTACAGTTCTGGGAGTTTCAACAAAAATACACAGTCATGTAACTTATACCAAAATCAAGGTACAGAACAGTTTTACCCCCAAAAGGTTCACCAAAAGGTAGTCAAACATTTGTAGTCAAACCTCCCCCCGCAACTTGTTGTGCATGCATATAGTTTTGTCTTTTCCAGAATGCCATGTAAATGTAAAATATAAATATTTCATTTTATTATATTTAGACTTTCTGAGTTCGGATTCTTTTGCTTAGGGGATGCATTTGAAATAAATTCATGTTGTTGTATGTATTAATAGTCTGCTCCTTTTTTATTGCTGAGTTGTATTCCACTGCACAGATGTCTTGTACAATGTTCACCCATTTGACATTCAATGGACATTTATGCTATTTTCAGGTTTTGGTTTTTATGAATAAAGCCATTATAAACATTCACATACAAGTTTTTGTGTGAACACATGTTTTCATTTCTCCTGGGTAAATAGCCATATATGTATATGTTCAATGTTTTAGGAAACTGCCTAACTGTTTTTCTTAAGTTGCTGTACTGGTCTTCACTCCAGTAGCAAAGCACAAGAGTTTTGCATTTTGATATTGCCAGCATATTTTACAAATTCGAATATGAGCATATTCATATCTCATGGTGTTTTAAAGTTGAATTTCTTTGGTGGCAAATGATGCTGGGCATCTTATCAGATGCTGATTTGTCCACAAATCACCTTCTTTGGTGAATGTGGGCTCAAATTTTCTTATTGGATTATTTGGATTTCCAGAAGGCTGACCCTTGAATTAAGAACTAAAGGAATCAGCCAACCTAGAGTGGGGTGGAGATGGACATAAAAGGTGGTCCACACTGAGCAGTCAGCCAGTTCACTAGAGTATGGTGGTGAAGAGCATAGACAGACCTAATTTTGAAAATTTGGGGCGAGTGACAGCCTTCTTGAACTCCTGTTGCTTCACTCGTGAGGCATCAATAATTTATTTGTCCCAGGTAGTTGTAAGGATTACAAGAAACATTTGTGTAGCCCCTGGTGAGCATCGCTGCTCCACACTGTTTTCTCAGTTATCCTCATACTTGAAGCCATCCAGTTAGTCTGGAACAGAAGGTGAAGCAGGGGATGGTGGAGGACAAGACTGGGGAGGCAGCGGAGCAGAGGATAAGTTGGCTGGGATTGCATGCTAAGGAATGTGGATGCTTTCTCTAAGGTAATGATTAGCCAAGGAAGTGTCCTAAGCCAACAGTATGGAATTTCAGAAGACCGGACGGGACAACAAATTGTAGGAGGTCCAACTTGAGACAGGGAGAAGAGTTAGGAGATTTGCAGAAATCCAGGGAAGGAATGAAGGCTGCAGGAAGTGAGGCAATGGCAGAGGGCATAGAGTAGAGGGCAGAGGTGAGGAGCATTCAAGAGGCAGTGCCAGCACCTACTTGTCTACAAGAGGCAAATGAGTTTCCAGTGTTTGACTTGGGTGAGATGAGAGAAGACAGGATGGAATGGGTTTGTAGGGAAACAAAATGAGCTCACAGTCATCTTGAGGTAGCTTCAGGCCATCAACTGGAGATAGCATGTGAAGAGTTAATGTTTGGGTCTAGAGCCTAAAAGAAGGATCTTTCCTGGAGACGCCCACGTGGCAGATGCCAAATGATTGACAGACAGAATGTTCGACAGGGACAGAATCACTCAGAGACAGACTAGTCAAGAGATAGCCAGTCCATCTATGTGAGCATGCTTTCTCAGATTGACCTGGCTTGGGCACATTTCTTAACTATTCTGAGCCTCGGTTTCCTCATTTGCAAAATAAAAGTCAAGTACGTGTGGCTTTATTTGGGGGATGAAATGGATACATGCATGCCAGGTGCTCAGAGTAGTGTCTGACACATAGTATTTGATAGTCTTCACTGAATTTTTACAAGAGATGCTGAGGCCCGAGGGAAACACCAGGGAGTAGCCACAGGTGATGGAGGGGCTGAGGAAGAAAGGACATGACAGATACTGAGAAGAGTCTTCCAGAAAAAAAAGAGACTCTTCAGAACATGGTGATATAGAAGCCATGTGAGCAGACTCTTTGATGAAAGAGAAGGTGCTGAACCATTTTCAAAGCTCCAAAGAGAAGCTGAGAAGAATCCACTGGATTAGATAGCCAAGAGGCCATTGGCATCTTTGGTAGGAGAGGAAGGCTGGTGAAAAAAGCTGGAGGGGGGAGGGAGAACTAAGGGAATAGAGTCAAATGAATGCTTACCTTAGACAAGACAGAGAAGATGATATCTGTACTGAAAACTATTTAAAACAGTGGTATAGGGCAAAACACTCCATCTCATGTGATATAGCACATCCAGATGGGTATCATCATCCTCACTTTATAGCTGGGCCTACTGAGGCTCAGAGAGGTTGAAAAACTTGTTCAAGTTCACACAGCTGCTAAGAATGGAGTCTGATCTCAGACTGACTTGGACTCCAACTCTAAATCCAATGGGTGGAGGTAGAAAGGAGGACACATGGGCTCAAAATTAGGAAGGACATTTTAGGAATTACAAACACCTGGTGATGACCTAACCATATCATAAAGGGAGGCCGCTGTCATGGGGATGTTCAGTCATAGCCTGGATGAATGATCACTTCATGCTGTATGTATATGTCTATGTGTTTGTATCCCTCACTGGAGGATGAGTTTCTTGAGGTTCTATTAATTTTTAAAATATGCTGACATGCTATAAAACCTGGGATATAATGAGAACTCAGTAAGTTTTGCTGGCCACCTGGCTTTAGAAGGGCTTCTCATACTAAGAGGTTAGACACGATATCTGTGCTCTGAGACCCTTCCCTGGTCTAAGTCTCTGAATTCTCTGAGCTGCAATTAGGAAACCTCCAGTGGGAGTCAGCTCTGAACACTGGAGGCTGGAAATGGGAGCCAAGCAGTCACCAGCAAGATAAGAAGCAACAGGGTAGGGACCCAAATCCAGAAGTCTAGTGCAGGGACAAAAACCAGAGGGAAATGTGGGTGGGGAAAGTAGAGACTCAGCACACAAAGGGTTGACTAGAAACATCTATCTTAACAGCAGGTCCCAAAATGGAGCAAAGGCACAGTACACAGTACACAGAGGATGGCTGACCTCGAATCAATCAAGTTCTTAGTCTCTGCGTTGTGGGGTAAACTGGTCAGTGGTTTGGACTCCAAGGGGCTGGGCCATGTTGGCAGTTACCCTCAAGAACCCTGAGTGACCCAAAGTATTCGTTGCCTGGGGATGCTGGGAAGGAAGTGAAAAACCCTTACTTATCTGCCTGGATAAGACAAGAGTGTCTTTGAGAATCATCTCAGAAATGCTTTGGAAATGAAGGGTCAGAAACAAGGCTCATCTTATACATTATATGACTCTGCACTCACAGCCAACAAGCTAAATCTGTTCAATGATCCTGACTTACATGGAAATGATTGCAAGCCCTGAGAGGCTGAGCATCTAGTCTACAATCATATAGCGAGGAAATGTGGAGCGCTTGCATTAAGCCCTCCTCGGGGTAGGAAAAAGGAAGAGAGTTTCTTAGGTCTTAAAACTTAAAATTCCCATCTTCCTTAAAGATATCAACACCAGAGAAAAGACACTGATTTATAATCAAGGCAATCTTTTTGTTGCAGAGGAATTCGTTTGGAGAGGAAGAAAGATTTTGTCAAAGGATCTTTGATTCCAGATTCTAATAACCTCACTGCCTCTCTTGGGTGTGATTGGAATTACTCCCAGACATCAATGTTAGGAATCATTGGGAGGAATACATCTCAAAATGGTGGGATGGTGGTAAAGGTGATGTGTGTGTGTACATGTGAGTGTGTGTGTTGGCTGCGTTGTTCTCAAAGGGTGATGGGGAGAACTCCTCCTGGGATGAGTTTGGAGAAAATCATAAGGCAGAATCCTCAAAGGAGATGGATGTCTGTGCTGCAGGCTGCAGGCACCTCTCTGGTTAGCTTTCCAGGCATTGGGCCTCCAGATTGAACTCAAGTCCCTGAAGAGTGCTTTGTTCTTTACTCCCTGCCCCCATAGGTCTTTGTTCCTGGCCCAGCTAATTTGGCTCAGTGGTTGATTAGCAGGTCCCAAAGTTAAGGAGAACAATGGCAGAGGTACTGGTGGTTTCTACCCACCCCCACCCCAGCTTCTTATTTCTTTAGGTGGTGGGTAATTATGGCTGGGGGTCTCACATTCTCAGCCCCTCTCCCAAGCAATTTCCTTAGTGTGCTAACTGCTCCTTCTAAACTTACCTGTTAGTGCTGTGACAGCCTCAGCCCGACCATGGACTGTCCCTGTGACCATCAGGATTCCTCTGTGAGAAAGCTGAAGTTTTTTCTTCTTTTTTCCTGGGAGAGAAACTGCCTTTCTCTGTGGGGATGGAAGAGGGAGAGGGCCAGCAGGGTCTACCAGATATCCCATGATAACATCTTTTATCTCATGATGTCCCCAAAGGCTGGTGTGGTGGGGCCCGGGCTTGTCCAAGTGCAGGAACATGCACTCATGTTGTCAGGTTTCCAAGCTTTGTACTACACTCCCACAAATCATCAATCTGAAAAAGGTCCATTGTGATCTTTACCAGCTGGGGCATGGCCCCTTCCCCAGTGCTGCCTCTGAGGGTCACCCAGGACTGTTTATTTGTGGACTCTTGATAATAGGAAAGGCTCTTAGAGATTGTTTAGTTTCAGTGTCATCCTTTCTTACCTTGAGGTTCAGGAAGGCCAAGAAATTCATCAGAGCTCACAGCAGAGTAACTGGGACCCTGATCCCCTATGATTTGTGGCAGGAACCCAGCCAGCCTTGGCCAACTGACACCTGTTGATATGCAGAGTAGATGCAAGAAACTTAGGCAAATCCACACAGCAGTGTTGCCTACCCACCTCTCATCCTCCATCCCCTCCCCCAAATCCCTAGTGTTTGTCTGGAGCCTGGTTTCTCCTAAATTAATTTGCACTGAGTGACCAGAGACACCACACCCCACTCTTACAAGGCAATAAACTGTGGAGGTTAAGATGAAGGTGTGGGATCACACAGAAGGCTGGGAGCCCCTATTTACCACTCACCAGATACAGGATGATTGGCTCCATCTGTGACCTGCTTGTGCCTCGGTTTCTTCATCTATAAATGGGGATAAAAGAACCTAATTTGCACAGTTGTCCTGCAGTTTAAATGAGTTACTATGTGTAAAATGTTTAAAATAATGAATTTTCATTATCTTTGCCTTTAAAAAAGCAAATGAACAAAAAGGGTGCCAGTGGTATAATTCCTAGAACTTTGGTCCCTGACAGGAAAAACTGTACAGCAGTGGCTTTCTAAACCCTTCATGGTTGAGGATCATTTCAAGGTGCTATTTACCATAACTGGCCATGTGTGAATCTTGTGCTCTGTTTTGTTTGTTCTTCCTTTTTTCTTTCCCCACTGGCATGTTTCCTAAATGTTTTGTCTCTCTAAGGTGATAATCAGCTAATATCACTGACTACTCAATTTTGACAGGATTTTTTTAAGAGTAAGAACAACCAAACATTATATAGGAACTTATGATACACAAATGTTTCTCTCTATGTAACATACAGTCTCTAAGATGACCCCCAGTGGCACACTTCCTGGTGTTCATAGCCCTGTGTAATCTTTTCCCCTAGAGTAACTTGCCTCTGACAAACAGAGTGTGGGCACAGTGAGGGCATGTCTCTTCCATGACTAAGTTACACCAGACTGTGACTTCATCTTGCCAGCAGTCTCTCTGGGTTGTTGCTTTGGTGGGGTAAGCTACCATGTTGGAGAGGACTTCATGGTAAGGAGCTGAGGGTGACCTCTGGACCACCAGCAGAGAGGAACCGAGACCCTAAAGAAACTGAATCCCACCAACCACCACACATGTGAGCTTGGAAGCAGATCTTTTTCCAGTTGAGCTTTTAGATGAGACCCCAAGTTTAGCTAACATCTTAACTGTAGTCTTATGAGAGAGTCTGAAGCAGAGAATCCAGCTACGCCATGCCTGCTCTCTTATCTGCAGAAACTGTGGGATGTGTGTGTTGATTAAGCCACTAAGTTTTAGGATAATTCATGACACAGCTGGAGGCAAGGAATAACACACACCAGATTATCTGATTTCATCTTTACATCATTTCTCAGAAAGGTGAAGTAACACCTGGCGGATTACAAAGAGGAAGTGGTAGACCTGGTCCTTGAATCCACATCATTACTTCTCAGAAGAGGTTGCTGAATGTAGTGTCCCAGACTGCCTTCTACGATTTCCTCTACCCATTTTAGCTCCAGTTTTCAAGAATCATTCCCCTGCTTTCATTTTCTGATGTAGGGAAGGAACAGACACTCACTGATTGCCAACTCGCCAGGGACTCTGCACACGTTAGCACACCCAATCCTCCCAGTGTGGTAGAGTGGGTGTCACTGTACCCAAGGTACTGGCTTTCCCAGAGTGGGTTTTGCAGGCACTGATCCCTCAAGGCGCTCTGTGAAAAGTATTCTATGTTTGAGACAACTGTACCCTTGCCTTGGACATTCATTATGCACATGAGTCCGTTAAGGGTAGAGAGGAATTGCGTCAGGGAAGCCTGCTGAATGTTTTCTCACATCATGTGTCCTAATCCCGTCAGACCATGAACACACTTATCTATCAACCTGAGGAACATTCCACAAAATACACCTTGGGAAATGCTGGTTTACAGGAAATTGTCACACTTGCATTTTTTTTAACCACACCTCACAGCAATTTTGTAATGAAAAAGTAACATTTTCATGTTACAGATAGGAAGACTGAGAATCAGGGAGTTGTGAAATCGTCATCAAATTGTATTTATCTTTAGGTGGTGGCCGATCTCTAGAATATTTGGTGTTGTTAGCCAATCCTTCCTTCCTTCCTTCCTTCCTTCCTTCCTTCCTTCCTTCCTTCCTTCCTTCCTTCCTTCCTTCCTTTTATTTCTGCGGGGATCAGAGGGGATATGTATTTTTAAATTACTTTAAAATAAAATTGGGGCATCTGGGTGGTGCAGTCAGTTAAGTGTCCAACTCCTGGTTTTGGCTCAGGTCGTAATCTCAGGGTCAAGAGGCCTGCATAGGGCCCCACATAAGGCTCCATGCTCAGTGCACTCTCTCTCCCACTCCCTGCCCCTTGCTTGTGCGCTCTCTAAAATAAATAAATAAATAATAAATAAATAAATCTTTAAAAAATAAAATAAAATAAAATAAAATAAAATAAATAAAATAAAATAAAATAAATCCTCCTGTGACCCAGCTGCACCATGTCATGTTCTCTTCCCAGAACACTCCTCATTCTCATCCTCCTTCTCTGAATCCTTGTCATCCATCTTGTCCCAGAATGTTGGCATTTCTGCTGGTCTTCTCCCTTCCGCCCACTTTAGCACCTGTCCCTGAGTGATCACCTCACTCAGAGAGCTTTGGCTTACCCTGAGCAGTGAGGACATTCAAGTCCAGCTCTCTCCCCAGGCCCTACCCCAAAGCCTCTCCCCTGGGCTCTGACCCCTGTGTACTGTTCTTCAGTAGCCCTCCCTGGATACTCAGTGCCTCATATTCAAGCTATACTGATCACCTCCTTCCAGACCCTTCCTCAAGCCTTCCTTTTTCTTTTTTTAGCTAGCACACCCGCTCTTCTCTCTGCCTTCTGTGAGCTCTGCTTTCTCATCACCCACCACACTGCCCATCTTCCCCACTTCTACCAACAGAGACCTTCACACCTGCAAATCTGACCCTACAGGCTTTGGAGGAGTTCCCCATTATCTCCATAATCAAGCCCACTCCTGCCTCCCCCTGCTTCCTCTCCCAGGTCAACCTGACCATCCGCCAGTGGTTCCATGGACTTCAAAATCTCCCTTCCGTTGGTCTGGACTCTCCTACATTCTTGTCCACACATATACTTGATTCATTTCTCAAAATTCTGTTTCACGAGTGGTCAAATGTTGACAAAACATTCAGCCTTATAGTACAATTTGGTGGCTAATATGTAGTCTGTATCAAAATAAAAAAAAAATGTTCCTACCTTTTCATTCTGTAAATCCACTTCTGAGAATTCAGGCTGCAGAAATAATATAATATGTGAAACATGCTTTAGACCTAGAGATGCCCATCACAATGTATTTATAACAAAGAATGTTCTAAAAAATTGGATATTGGTCAATTAATGACCATCCACTGGAAGAAATACATTAAAATGATGAAAATAAAAATGGTGTAGCAACTTTGTACCTGCTACATATTTAAGGGACAGGAACACAAAGGAGGCAAGTTGTATATCTTGTATTATTCAACCTACTACATGGTGGGGAGAAGGCAAAGCTAAAGCACCCAAAACATTACTCTGAGTAGGTTAGGGCCCTGAAGTTACAGGAGGATGCCTTTTCTTGAATTAAGAAATGTTCTGTAATTTGTTTATACTGTTTTTATAATGATGAAGAAATATTTATATACATTTAAAATAAAATACATATAAATATATATATTTAATCTGAAATTTTGAAATACATAAATAGACAAAGACTTTTATTCTCTGAACCCTTGATTGGACAATACTGAAAAGCCCACATTGGGGTAGCAAACTTCCCAAACACCTGGAAAGGTACACTTGCCTCCCTGGCCAAAATTAATGACATCCGTGGCATCTGCTGATGAGACATATCAATGAGAGGCAGCCTTGGGGATAGAGGTGGCTAGGACCCCAGGCTCTAGAGCCAGACTGCCTTGCTTCCCTGTGCCCCAGTTTTCTTCTTTGTGAAATGCACATAATCATGATACCATGGAGCTGTCATAACAATGTCACAGAGCTGTTGTGGGGCTTAAGTGAGTTAATATAGGCAAACTCCTAAAAGAGTGCTTAGTAAGTAGTAAAGCCCAACCAATATTAGTTATTACTATTTTAAAAATATTAGTTATTATTATTGCATGGCCTATATCTCCATGAATTCCTTGAGGGCCAGAATGGATCCAATTTATATTTACCACCTTAACTCCTTATATATAGAAGTTCTTCAAGAAATATTGTTGTTGCTTCACTGAGCTAAATGGCCTAGAAAAAAAAATCTAAGTTTTTATAAAACAAAATGGGCACCTGAGACCTTTCCCCAAAATGACTGGGACTGGAGCCAAGACTCTGGGAATTTGAGGCCACTGGCAATGCACCCAGGAGCAGGGCAGAGGTGGAATTCCAGGTCTGCGACCAGACAAAGTGCACAGCGCAATGCTGCCCTTGAATTATGACCTTTCAGCCTTGCCCAGCCCTGATTGGGAAACCAGGAGCTTTAGATGTGATCTTCTGAGATGTGACCCTGATTCTTGCTGCCTAAGAACAAAGGGCAATTATGGCTCTTTTGTGAGAGGCAGTTTACGTGAAAGCCAAGGGCCTGGTTCACCAAAGCCTGGCCTGATCACAGGCTCGATTTCTGGAATAAAGCTCCTTCCTGTTCCCAATGTCCTGATCAGTAACACCCCAGCTCATGGTCCCCAGGATTTCCTGACACATTTCTGGGGGATCGTGTTGATTTGGGGGATCATTTTGGAATATCTTGCTCCCTACCCCCAAATCTGACTCTAACATAAGCTTCAAGCTCTGAGAAAATAGGCTCTGTGAACCCAACTTCAAAGCTTGGCAGCATGGCCTCCTTGCAGAAGCACTGGAAGCAACAATGGACTTGAACCAGGACTGGGTAGGGCTGCCCAGCGGGTGCCCCTTAACCTGGCAACTATTGTGTTCAAAGTCATTGATGCAGCTACAGGTGAACAATGCATTTGGCAACCCAACGAGGTCTTCTTTCAAAATAAAGTTACTCTTGCCAAAAGTTCCATGCAGAGGGCACTGGTATAAAAGGCTCCATTTTTTTTCCAAAAAGAATTACATAAATGACATTAATAAAAACATTTCTTTTATTCTTTTTAAAAAATAAATGTAGTATCACTACATCAAAGGAAAGCATTCATGAAAGAAAAGGTCTTCTTGGAATTCTTAGCTCCCTTATCCAATCACAGTGATCTTTCGGGTGCCTCTAGTGTTTCTGTTTTCTTTTTTATGGTGGTGATGAGCATGTAAGAGTTTGTCTTTCTGTTGCTTGTTTTACTTAGCATTATAGTAGGCAGAAAGCTGCTATGTCATCTTTTATTGTTTTGATGGGCATTCCCTTAAAGTACTGTGCCATAATAAACTCAAACGTTTTTCTTATTTTGGAGAATGATGTGTAATTATAAATAAGATTGTAATGAATATCCAGGAACTATAGCATGTTTTGCTAGGTCAGAATTTATTTATTTTTGTTTTGTTTTGCATTTAATAATGTCACCAGTTTTTTTTCCTTCCCTTCCTCTGTCCTTCCTTATTTCCTTCCTTCCTTCCTTCCTTCCTTCCTTCCTTCCTTCCTTCCTTCCTTCCTTCCTTCCTTCCTTCCTTCCTTCCTTCCTTCCTGTTTCTTTTCTTTTCCCCAAAATGGAAACTCTTAATTCATTGCCTTGTACATGTGTGAGACTGTAGTTTTCAGTTAGAATTTTTAAAAATTTTTAATGTCAACATTTTATTATGAAAAATTTCAAATATACAGAAAAGTTAAAATAATTTTATAGTGGATACCCATGTACTGATTCAGGGTGACTTTTGAGCACAAAGATATGAATTTGAAGACGATGAGGAGAAATTAACCAGTAGATCGAGAAATGTATGTCATCTCCCAGCTAGTGGTCCTGGGACATAATAACCATGGCAATTTATTATAATATTTTATAGTCTTTAGTATTTTCAAAGTACGTTCAGGTCTATTTTCTTGCTGCATCCTTGACATCCTAAAGGTATAGCCAAGGCAGGTGTTACCAGGTGTTATTTGTATATTGATACTTGAGGAAACACACAATCAGAGAGGTTGGGAGGACTGCCCAACATCAGGAAATGTGCCACTGCAATACCAATCCTGAGCTCTCAGTTGAACCATACTCCTATAGAAAGGTTTCCCCTTAATTAGTTGACAAATTAATTAATTACAGGTTTTCTATGGCCCTTTCAGCTCCCTGATTCTGCTTGTCTGGGACTTTGGATCTTTTTATTTTATCTATTTTTTTTAAAGATTTTATTTATTTATTTGAAAATGAGAGAGAGAGCACGAGCTGGGGGGAGGCCAGAAAGAGAGGGAGAAGCAGACTCTCTGCTGAGCAGGAAGCCAGATGCAGGACTCCATCCCAGGACCTTGGGATCATGACATGAGCAGAAGGTAGACACTGAACTGACTGAGCCACCCAGGTGCCCACTTTGGATCTTTTTATGCTATAAAGGCAGGGGCATATGCCCAAAGTAGTCCAGCCACCAGAAATGCCAACATGAGGATTACCAACCAGCTATAAAGGGAGTTCAAAAGCTCCACCTAATGCCAACACTTTTCTAAAGACACAAATTCTCTTTGTCTGTAAAATCAGGGCGAATTTGGACAATAATTAGACCCAAAAAGCAAGTGTATGCATATGCCGTGTTTCTCCCTTGAGAGAGGAATCTGGATAGCTTGGGAGGCCAAGGATTCATTCTGGAAAAATAACCACCCATATCATCCTTCCACGTTTTGTTCCAGTGACTAGCAAAGACCAACATCCTTGCCCACAGCTAAAATGTGGATTTTCACCATTAATGGTGGTTTCTCCAGGACAGCTCAATGCTCTCAATCTCCCACCTTGGGAATGTAGGCTTCAATGTTTAAGAATACAGCCAGAGGGGGGACATGGTGCTCCCATCTGACTCGGCAAAGTGCCCCTGGGGTCGGAGCAGGAAGAATCCTTACGGGATCTCACGGGCTGCTCCATCCTCACTCGAGTACCACATTTCACCCACACTGAGAGCCCACGCCTCCAGAGACACCATTAATCCATTTTATGGATGAAGAAACCGAGCCTGGGAAAAATGAAGAGTGTGACCGCCTCAGGAGAGACCAACTCATTTCTAGCCAGGCCAGAACCTCCTGCTCTGAAGCCCTTTCTTCTTTTACGGGTCACGGGTTCCACTTTGTGAAATGAGGAGAGGCTATGCTTATGCAGTTTGCTCTCCTCTAGCTTTGCACTGTTTTGGACTCTGGGGCTGCTCTCATTTTGTGGGGACAGCTATCCCGGTCACAGCGGTTTCATGCTGGTGCAGAAATACATACCAGAAGTCAGAGCCAGAAGGTCCACCAGGCATAGGAGCGCACAGAGAGACTGCACTCAGGGCATGAGCTTTGTGAAATGCCTTTCTATAGCCAGTCAGCTTTTTCTACAGAAAAATGCCCTCTGTCTTCTGCATATTACACAGTAGCCAAACTTAGGGGAGAGTGTGTGTGTTTCTTTTCAGCCTCCATAAACACATCTGTTCAACATAAAGAATCAAGAGCAAGTGCTGGAAAACCATTGGGGAGACCTTTTTTAATGGGGCCATCTGCTTGTACTTGCCCTTTGGAAAAATCAATGAATTTGATTTTTGGACAGTCAGTTCCTTAAGCCTGAAAATATTCATTGGAACACCACGAGTGAGCAAAGTCCACCCTTCCAGCCCTCATTGATTTCTCTGAAGTTGACCAGATGTTTCACAATTTCCCATAACAGGCCTGGGGAAGTTCTGCAGTGAGAACAGCACCCGAGAGCTTATATGAACCAGAAATGAGGGGCTGCAGAAGGGGCAATTATTACAGGCCGAGAATTTTTTTTTAAAGACAATATGTCTCTTCTCAGAAACAAATGCAAATCCTGTAACAAAAGCCACCAGGCCAGTAGCAATCCAGTGGCAGTGCCTTTACAATTTGGAACTTCATAACTTGCGACTTACTATCTTGTCCCAAGCTAAGTGATGGAGAAGCTCTCCAAATGGGATAGATTATAAAATCCACTGCCAAGTTGGTCTCCTTCTGGAGCTGGTGGGCTGGAAAGTGCCATCAATTCTGATGGGTTTGAAGAGTCCCAAGAAATGAATCCAGAATACTAGAAATTGGGGAGAATTTTGTCCAAAACAAGTGTCGTGAAGACCCACAGAAATTCCAGCACCTCCCCGGAGAGTGGGGTACAATTTCACTCTTCCCAGAGAAGGATCCAGGAGCCCCGAACGCTAGCCTATTTCTGTTTACACTGTGCATCCGTTAAACTTGTTAACCTCTTCCTTCAGCCAAAGGCCTCAACTTTGTTTTCACCACATCGTTATTTTTGTGGCCCAGACATGCCAATGAGACATCAACATCATTTTGATGAGAATTTTATTTCAGTGTTAGGATTACAGGCAAATAACGTAACAGCTTTCTGCTCACCAAGGAATCTCTGGCAGAGGGGAATAAAACCCGATTATCTGGGGAAGGGGGAAGGGCACTCACTTTTATTGCACTCCTCCTAAATCCAGGTACTTTACATAGTTTATCTCAGATAAGTTCATCCTAGGCAACAGCACTATGAGGATTGTCATTCAACAAAGAAAGAGAGACTTAAGGGGGTTGAAAAAGTTACCCAAGACCTCAAGACCAGAACTTAAAAGCGGGCAGACACAGGACCAAAGTCTAGAATCTTTCTGCTTACAAAGCACCATCTTTGAATACAGAATACCTATAACTCTTAGACCAACTCCTAAGGCCTGTAGACCAGCAGGGGAAGGAGTAATGGCAGTCACCTAGTGCCTTGGGCCTGGGAAGAGGTCCACATGGGAGGCCCAAATGAACTGGAACCACCAATGACGTTAGTCTTCCTTCTCCAGGATGCAGCCCTTGCCTCTCACAGTAAGGTAGGCACGACACCTCAGCCTTGTCTTCGATTCAGGGCTGCAGTTTCAAGTTCCCACTTGGAATGATCCAAGCCCTCACCTAGCTATCCAGGTATGTAGGGCTGACTTGTCACCTTCAGCCTGCACCAGGGAATGGCCAGATGGCGTTCAGGCTGATTCTGTGCCTCTGGCTGACTAATCTCCCCAGGTACAAGAGTAAACAGAGACCTTGGGGACACCATATGTCCCTGACTCATCGTGCTTGCTGGAATCACCATCATCCTACATGACATATGCTTTCCTGGGCCAAAGTGGGGGTGTATCAGAGGAAACTTGTCGTACAGTTGAAGGCAGAATGATTAAAAGCATAAAGACATATATAGGGAGTGTGCATCTGTTAGTTATATCCTAAATGACATTTATTTTTTAAATGTGCTTTGTTTTCAACAGTGTTCTTCTCTGATCATTTCTTCCAGAGTCCAGGACAACACTGTCCATTGCAGGCCCTCAGGGATGTGAACTGAATCAAAGTGTTGCATTCCAAATTCGTGTTCTTTGTTTATTAGTCTGCAAGTTCACCCTGAGTTGAAAATGAAATCAACCCTAGTTTAAAGACCTCCTATTGAGATTTGGAAGTGGCATCCAATAGGATGCCCCTTCCTTCTAACCCCTTCAGCTCAGGGGCTGAGAAAACTGAGAAGTTTCTGAGAATGGGCACTTGGCGCTTATTAGGAAAACAATAGCTCATGAAACTCCCATCATTTGTGCTTCTTAGTCAACCAGAGTAATGGGAGTATGATTTAGTCAAGGCCAGAGTCTTAAATGTGGGCTTAGAAGCCTTGAGCTAGAGGAATTAGGCCCGTCCAACACATTCCTTTCCTTCATGCAGAGGGACAGAGTAATCCATCTAGGGTCATATTGTAATGGGAGGTCCAAGTGGGTCAAGAGCTCAGGGTCTCTCAACAGTCCAGTGCTTTCTGTGAAAAACAGAATCCAGTGGGGCCTCTAGTGTTGGAATCAGTCTGAGTCAGGTGCTGTGGGACCCCAGTGGCGGATGTCTGCCTTTCACACTTTAGACCTTTAGACTATGATCCACACTCTGCAACCATCACCATAGGAGGGCTAAGAATGATTCAGAGCTATGAATGCCATTCTATACCAATTTTTTAACACTATTGAAAGCTTTCAGTGTTTGGGGGAATTTCCCATTCCCCATCGCATCCAACCCTGAAAAATTTGTGAGGTGGGTCTATTGCCCCTGTACAGATGAGGAAGTTGAGACTTTGAAAGATCAAATGACCCACCCAAGGGCCCACTATTAATTGGAAACAGATGGAATTTGAACTTAACCCAGAGTCTAAGATGGTTCCAAGGCTCTAGTCATAATCTGTAGAAGGTAGTTCTTAGACATATTGGATCACACAGCTATGGAAGACAGACTGGGAATTCAATGTGTATGCTTCAAACACTTTGAAAGCTCCTGGCTCCAGGGTAGCCGCTGATAGGTGGGGCTGGTTAGAGGTGGCCCAAAAGGAAAGAGCAGACATGTTTATTTCTACTCAATACTACTGTCCTACTGTAAAGGAGGAATTTCCCACCTTTCTTTATTCTTTGTTTTTCTATAATCAAGGCTGTGGCTTTTCTTCTTTTTTTTTTTTTAAAGGTTTTATTTATTTATTCGACAGAGATAGAGACAGCCAGCGAGAGAGGGAACACAAGCAGGGGGAGTGGGAGAGGAAGAAGCAGGCTCATAGCGGAGGAGACTGATGTGGGGCTCGATCCCAGAACGCCGGGATCACGCCCTGAGCTGAAGGCAGACGCTTAACCGCTGTGCCACCCAGGCGCCCCTGTGGCTTTTCTTCTAAAATGAAAATTCCAACTGATATTCAAGAATGCTCATAACACTGGTTCATGAGACAGTTGCTGGACACAATCATTGGAACACCTACTTGTGTAATAGAGTGAAATTGCCTTTAAGACATGAAATCTTAGAAAAACATTCCTCTCAGAGAGTTAGGAATAAAATCCTATGGCTTCTTGTCTAACGAAGTGGAATTTTATCATGGGAGGGAAGTTGGGGCACAAATTCAATCTAGTCTCACCCAGGTTGCTGCAGCTGGGGCCTGTCAGACGGGGTACACACCAGCAAGTTTTACAGATACAGGTATCTTCCCTGCAAGGGATTTTTGGAAAAGGAGCTACTTTGAAAGGTTAATATTAGCCAAATACGTTAAGTCCCCAAATCACTGTCTCTTGCTTGACTTCTCATTGGAACTTCATGTTTGTATTCTGTGTGGTAGGTATTGGCCTCTCCTCATGCAGATCCCTCTCAACATCTCGAGGGGTCCCTTTTCACTGCTGTCAGTGTCCCACAAGCATCCTCTTGGCACTTGCCTTCCCATTCACATACACAAAACACTAGAGCTTCCTCCAGGGAGGAGAGCACCTTCTTTTCTGCCTCAGGGCTTTCTCGGCCTCTGGCATCACATGGAAGTCAGGAATAAAGTCTTCTCTGAGAATTGGTGAGTAAATACCCAGCTCCCTCTCTCTGAGGTGGAGGATTCTGATGCATGCTCTTTGCTTCTTCCCAAGGGCCCAACAACGAGTGCCCCACAGACACAGCTGGAACCTCCACAACCTTGTATTGGTGCCATGCGTTCCCTGGCTTGCTTCCACAACTGCCCTACAATTTTTCACAGTCACCTTCCAAATACACTGCTTACAAATGAATCCTTCTTTCAGGGTCAGTTTCTGGGGGAACCCAAGCTAAGACCTACTTCAAACGCAACACTCTTGAAACACGTTTCTCTTCCTTGTGTTTTCCCCATCTCAGTTCATAATAACACCCCAAGAGTTCATTTTTTTCTCATTCTTCCATATTGGAAAGCCCACCTTTTAATTGGTCATTGATGCCCGTGAATTAAACCTCCAAAAATCTCCCCAATCAGTCCCTCCTTCACTTCCAATTCTCTCTAGTTAAAATCTTTCACAAAACCTTGGGCAATTTTAATAGTTTCTTAACTGTTCTGTATATCTTCATAGATTTATACGACCTATTTTTAGGAAACACAAATTTGACCATGTACTATGCTGTGTTGAAAATTCTGATCTCTCATTCCTGCCTGAAAAAAGTCCAAGCTCCCAAGCTCTGTGCACATCCTCACCATCAGGACCCTGTTGTAGTTCTTTCTCCTCCATCTGGTCCACCTCCCACAGCCAGTCCACCATCCACATTCTACTTGCAAGTCCCCAAATAATCCACCTTCTTTGTCAACATTGGGCTTTGCACATGATATTTCCTGACCTTAGAATGCCTGTTCACTTCTTTTCTTGGTTTGATGAATTTTTATACATCCCCAAATACCCAAATTGAAACCTCACTTACCTGCCCCTGACACGACATTAAAATGATCATCTTTCTTTCCTTTCACATGTGTACTACCACTTTAGGGGCAGTGTATCCTCACATGCATGTGTCTGTCTTAATATTCTGCTGCGGGCAACTTCAATGCAGGGAACATTTGGGTTCTTGTATTCCCTACATTAATTGCTATCTAGCACAAAAAGTGGGTACTCAGTAGTTTTGTTCTTCCAGGTGCTTAGGCCAAAGCTGCAATTCATCCTTGATTCTTCTCTTCTTTTTTATACCCCATGGATTCAATCTATCAAGACGTTCTGTTAGTTCCACTTCAAAAGGCAGGATTGTACATCGAGATTCTGGCTACTTCCCACCACTTGCACTGTTACCAACATGACTGTCGACAACCTCGCTCCTGCTATTGCAGGAACTTCCTCACTGATATCACGTTGGCCCGTCTACAATCTATTTTCAACAAAGCAGGAAGAGTCATCTTCTAAAACTATAAGGTGGTTTAAACCACAAGCCACCTCAACAGTTACCAGTGACATCTGCATCTCCCTGAGATGAAAGTAAAAGTTCCGACATGCTCAGCCCCACTACCTCACTGAGACCATCTACTACTCTCCCCTTGGTCATCTGCCCCTGTTCCATAGGCCTCCAGTCCATCTGGAATGTTCTTCCAGCATGGTTGACACCCTTGACCCCCTTCATATCTTTGCTCCAATAAGACTTGTTTACTGAAAACACCACATTTACATTGGTAATCCGTTTGCCTCTACCTTCCTCCTTCCTTCCCTCACTCTCTCTTTTTTTTTTCCCTGTAGTACTCTTTAGCTTTGAGCATGCTCTAAAATTCACTTATTTCTTACTTTTATTGCTTACTCACTGCTTCTGCTCATGAGAAGATAAAACTCATAGTGGCAGAAAACTGAGGGCCAGGATCAGTGTCTGGCATGCAGAAGGTGGTCAGTAGCTTTCACTAACAGAATAAATCAAGGAATGGGTACAATCTCTTTGAAATAACTTGAATGTCACCCCAGATTTCTAAGAACTGATTGCAAATGACATGTCTCAGAAACATGGTACCTTGTTAAAATCCTGGTTAAAATGGCCTTTTCATTGAAAAATAAATGTAAATATTTGACATTTATTTGATAAGTATAGATTTATACAACCATACAAATTCTACAAACATAATTAACCTCTAGAAAATTAAAAAAAAACAGGTAAAATTAACTTTAATAATATTTTATTTGACCTAATATATTCAAACATTATGTCAGCAGTTAATCAGTATAAACATATTAATGAGATATTTTACATTATTTTTTGCATATTAAATCATCAAAATCTAGTGTGCATTTTACACTCAGAGCACATCTCAATTTGGACCAGCACCTTTCAAATGCTTAAATAGCCACATGTGGGTCACAGCTACCATATTAAACACTATAGGTCTAAACAGTTCTCAATTAGGTAAAGGTCTTGTCTGAAAGATTGACTTTGTTTGCTTGCCTTTGTAATGAATGAGTGAGTGGAAATACACCCTAAATTCTAGTGCCCTAAATGAGTTAGTTTTTAGAGAAGCCCACATAAGTCCTGTTAATGACTCATATATCATTTCAAAGTTGAGAAGCAATGTATAAGGAGAAGGGTTTTCCATGATGACTCTTCCCTCCTACCCATTTGTAAGTGTGCATGGCTCATTGATTAAAGACTGTTGGTATTAACCTGGAAAATTTCCTGATAGCCTTGGGTCAAATAATTGTACCACTTTTCCATATTTACTCTTCATTGTCAAATTGTGAACAACATAGCTGAACTATAGGAGGTCATGTGTTATCATGGCTCTAAGAACATGATACATTGATTACTTGAGATTTTTTTTTTTTCAGAGAAGTGTTACTGAACTGGCCATGGTGCAAGACATTTAATCCTTAATCCTTTCAACAAGTCAATGGGTTAAAGGAATGTGAGGCCTGGACAGTGGGACACTTTTTCCTTATTTAATGAGGACTTACTATATGCATTATTTTATTGACTCTCTCCAAGCCCAAAGAGGGAGATTCCCTTATCTTCCCCATTCTGCTGGTGAGGTTTGGGAAGGTTAAAGAACTTAGCAAGATCTCTCTGATCCTGATTTTGACTCCCAGAATTTGCTGAAAATCATGGTGAAAGGAAATATAACAAAATGATAACAATAATATCAAGTTGATCATTTTTGCCAACACTTTTATGTGAATTTTACTTTATTTTTTAAAAGATTTTATTTATTTATTTGAGAGCAAGAGAAGAGATAGCAACAGAGAGCACAAGCAGGGAGGAGAGGGAGAAGCAGGCTTGCCACTGAGCAGGGAGCCTGACGTGGGGCTCGATCCCAGGACCCCAAGATCATGACCTGAGCTGAAGGCAGACACTTAACCAACTGAGCCACCCAGGCACCCCTTTATGTGAATTTTAAAACATCATTTTCTGAGATTCTGGCCAGATGGAGAACTAATGAAATGGAGATAGATCTTAAACATGGGGAGCCATAGATGGAAGGCAGAAGGTTGTTCTCTCAGTGAATCAGGGAAACAGCAACCTAGAGGCAGAGGGCCAGGTACCAAAGGGAGGTTGGTTGGGGTTTCCCCATTTGTGGTTTTCTTGCCCCACACTTCCTTGGGGAGGATCACTGCTTACCCCATAATCTTGGTGGGGAACCAATCCCACTAGCCTGGTGTTAGCACAGCACCAGCTGGGGTGCAGAAGTCATAACAGAAGGCAGCACATGGTTGGTCCCTCAGCACACTCTCCACTCCAGCTCCCACCTGGGTCAGGTGGGTGATAATTTCAAAGGAGATAGCTGTGGAAAAACCATTGGGCCACAGGAGCTCTCTAGAGCAGCTCAGTCTCCTGGCACAGGGCGGGTCACTCTGGGAGTGCTCTGGCTGACTATAAGCATCAAAGTCCTCCACTCAGACACCATTTCTGACTTGTGCCCTCACCAGAAAGCTGAGAAAGTCTGGGCCTGGGCCTTGTTCCACCTTTAAGGGACATCTGACCCACCAAGGAAGCTGGTGCTTCCAAGTGTAGGTGGGCTCACAGGAAAATAAAAAGATTTATCGGGAGCATCCTTGATAACTAAGTGACCTCCACTGGATAATGCAGCACTGGTAGGTCAGAAGCTTAATAAATATCTTCAAAGAGATCAGGAAGCACAAAACAGGAACACACAGACATAAAGTCAATTGTTGAAATAAAGAGCTCAATAGAGGGACCGAATAGCAGGATGAATACAGTGGAGGTACAAATTAGGGAGCAGAAGATCAGATTAAGAACCTCTGAAGAGCTCAAAAAGTTAAAGAGATGACAAATACAAAAGAAAAGTTAAGAATACGGAGAATGGAAGTGTCACTATCCATAAAACAAGAGCACCTGAAAGAGACAAAATTAACAGGGATGGAAATATGTGTAACTTCAGATACCAAGGTCTCATAGATAGACAATTTAGCAGGAGATGCCAATATATCTTTAAAATAAAAACTATCTGGGGCCACCTGGGTGGCTCAGTCAGTTAAGCATCTGCATTTGGTTCAGGTCATGATCTCAGGGTCCTGGGATCAAGCCCCACATTGGGCTCCCTGCTCGGCGGGGAGATGGTTTCTCCCTCTCCCTCCGCCTGCTCATGTTCTCTCTCTTTCAAATAAATAATAAATAAAATCTTTAAAAAATAATAAAAACTATCTGATCAAGCAGACAAAAAATAGCAAAGATTTGAAATATGTTGAAAGCACTTATAAGCATAATTTAATTCTATGTTGTCCAATATGGTAGCGGAGAGCCACATATGGCTCTTCAGTATTTGAAAGGTGTGTAATGCAAGTGAGGCACTGAATTTTAATCCTATTTAACTTTAACTATTTCTTAAAATCTCTTCTTTTAATTGAAGTATAATTGACATACAATTTTACATTAGTTTCGGATGTACAACATATAGATTTAACCATTCCATACATTGCTCACCACGGTTAAGTAAGAGTAGTCACCATCTGTCACCATACACCATTACTACAATATTATTGACAGTATTCTTCATGCTGTACTTTCCATCTCTGTCCCTTATTTATTTTATAATTGGAAGTTTGTATCTTTTAATCCCCTTTACCTATGTCTCCCAACTGCCTACCTATTCCCCCACCAGCAACCACCAGTTAGTTCTCTGTATTTGAGTCAGTTTGATTTTTACTTGTTTGTTTTTGTTTTCTTTTCAAATTCCACATATAAGTGAAATCATATGGTATTTGTCTTTCTCTGTTTGACTTATTTCATTTAGCATAATACCCTCTTAGGTCCATCTACGTCTCAGATGACAAAATTTCATTCTTTTTTATGGCTGATATCATCCCACTGTATACATATACCATATCTTTTTTATCCATTTTTCTGTCAGTGGATGTTTGGGTTGCTTCCATATCTTGGTTATTGTAAATAATGCTGCAACCATATATCTTTTTGAGTAAGTGTTTTCATTTTCTTTGAGTAAATATCCAGTAGTGGAATTATTGGATCATATGGCATTTCCATTTTTAATTTTTTGAGGAAACTTCATACTGTTTTCCACAGCGGCTGAACCAGTTTACATTCCCACCAACTGTGCATTAGGGTTCCTTTTTCTCCACATCCTTGACAATACCTGTTGTTTCTTTTCTTTTTGACACTAGCCATTCTGGAGTCAGACGCGCTACCATTGCGCTGCTCTGATGAAATCACTTATAGGACGTGCCGTCAGAAGCGATACTAGCCATTCTGACAGGTATAAGGTAATATCTCATTGTGGTTTTGATTTGCATTTCCCTGATGATGAGTGATGTTGAGCACCTTTTTGTGTGTCCATTGGCCATCTGCGTGTCTTCTTTGGAAAAAATGTCCATTCAGCTCCTCTGCCCATTTTTAAATCCGATTTTTTTTTTTTGTATCCAGTTGTATGAGTTCTTCATATATTTTGGATATTAACCCTTTATCAGCAATATCATTTACAAATATCTTCTCCCACTCATTCCCATCGCCTTTCTGTTTTTTTGATGGTTTTCTTTACCATACAAAAGATGCTTTATTTTGGTGTAGCCCTGATAGTTTATTTTTGCTTTTGTTTCCCTTGTCTTAGGAGACATATACATGACTGTGTTGTGAAGGCCAGTGTTCAAGAGATTACTGCCTATGTTTTCTCTTAGGACCCTTGTGATTTGAGGTCTCACATAATTTTAAGTAATTTAAATTTAAATTAAAAAATATTTGATTCAAGTATTACAAAACTTTTAAGTATGTTTGGAAGAACTTGGGTATGTGAGCCCACTCTTCCAATTGTAAATTGAAATCTAAATCTAAATCAAGTGTACCTGATGTGAATTTAGTATTTACATTGAGATATACCTTAAGTGTAAAATTCACTCCAGATTTCTAATACTTAATACATAAAAAGGAATGTAAAATATCTCATTAATACTTTTGTATTGATTATATGCTGAAATTATGCTATTTTGGATCTACTGGGTTAAATAAAATAAATAATTAAAGTGAATTTCACCTATATATGTTTACTTTGTTAATATGGCTGCTAGAAAATATATAAAATTATATATGAGGTTTACATTTTACTTCTATTGGGCAGCACCAATTTAACAGAGATACATCAAATGTATATCCACAGAGTATTCATTTTAAGTTCTCACAGAACTAAGAAAGCTTCAATAAGTACCACATGATCACTATACACAGATTGTGCTGCCTGATTATAAAGACATAAATAAGAAATCAGTAACAACAAGAAAGCTTCAAACATCTCCTCAGACCATAAAACAAACATATATTACACAGAGATTGGTTAAGAGGAAATTTTAAAAAGGTATTACAACATATCTAGAAAGGAACAAGAATGACAGTGTCAAATGTCAAATGTTGTGGCCCATAGCTAAAGTAGCACTTAGTTTTGCATAATTTTGAATACATTAACAGCAAACAAGATATATTAACAACCAAAGACCTAGGCATCACTAAACATAGTAGAAAAAAAAGAGAAAACAATAAATACGATAAAGCCAAAGCAATAGGAAGAACATAAAAGAGGTAAGAAGAAAGATCAACAAGACAGACCCAAATTCCTACTAAAATCTGATTCTCTCTTTTTTTAAAGATTTTATTTATTTATTTGAGAGAGAGAGAGCACGAACAGGGGGGAGGAACAGAGGGAGAGGAAGAAAGGCTCCCTGCTCAGCAGGGAGTCTTATATAGAGCTTAATCCCAGGACCCCAATATCATGACCCAAGCCAAAGGCAGACCTTTAACCAACTGAGCCACCCAAGCATCCCTAAAATCTGATTCTTTCAAAAGTGAAATGACAGGGGCACCTGGGTGTCTCCTGATTTTGGCTCAGGTCATGATCTCAGTCGTGGGATCGAGGCCCGCCTTGGGCTCCACACTTAGCAGAGTCTGCTTCTCTCCCTCTCCCTCTGCCCTTCCCTGTGAGCTCTGTCTCTCTCTCTCTTAAATAAATAAATGAAGAAATCTTTAAAAAAATGTGAGATGACAAAAAGATGGGTATGTCACTCTATACACCAATGCATATTGAAACCAGGTTGAATGGACAATAGCATGGGGAAAAATAGCGATCCTTTACTGGAGGAATCCGAGGAAAGAAGTTGACATGAAATCAACAGAAGTCCTTCCACTCTCAAACAAGCACTGTCAGAACAGACAGCCCCACACAACTTTCAGGGGTCTGCCTAGACCCCAACCTGTGGATGAAATGCATTTGGGTGGTGCCTTTGTGAGCAAGTGGTTTGGGAGCCAGAATACAGAGGGAGGATCAAGGGGAAATAACAAAGTAAAATAAATCAAAAGAGGGGCCTTGGCCTTGTGCAAACATCATGTGCCATGGCTTGAATGTTACTATTATTTCAGTTCTTTGCACTTGAGGAGATGTAAAGTTCCTTTAAATGTGGTAAATAATTTTGGGGTGCCGTTCCTAGCCCATGGTTTTAAAATTTAGCACGTTGTTTCCAACTGGGGTCTTTTTTTTTTTTAAGATTTTATTTATTTATTTGACAGAGAGAGAGACAGCCAGTGAGACAGGGAACACAAGCAGGGGGAGTGGGAGAGGAAGAAGCAGGCTCCCAGCAGAGGAGCCTGATGTGGGGCTTGATCCCAGAATGCCGGGATCACGCCCTGAGCTGAAGGCAGATGCTTAATGACTGTGCCACCCAGGCGCACACCAACTGAGGTCTTCTGTCTTGCAATGGGTACCTGGTCATCCTGATCACAAAATTAATAGTGCTTTGCTGCTGGTGGTTGACTCTTCATGATAGCACCTGATACTAAGTGCAGATACTGAGGCCTAACTGACTGTGTGTGTGTGTGTGTGTGCGTGTGCGTGTGTGTATGTGTATGTGTGTGTGTGTAAGAGAGACAGAGACAGAGAGAGACAGTGAGAGATTGAGAGGGAGGTTAACTTTTTCTTGGCTTTTTCTTTGATTCTGTAGATGTAGTCAAAAAGGCTAATTTTAGGGCTTATCCCCTAGGCATGGTATCTCAATTTTATAACTGGAATTGATCTAATTTAGTCTGAGGAGGCTGTCTAAAGTAAATACGGACTTGTTCAGTGAGGTTGGGGTACCCAAACACCACCTATGAAAGAAGATAAGGCCATCGGAGCTGTTAGAAATACCCAAATGATCAAGGCATCACTTTTCCTAACACACCCAGATAAGGGCTGTAACCCGTTGGGTTTGGGGCTGTATGCACAGCCCCCCACCAGCCCCTCTGCATTACGTCCTCTCTGTCTGCAAACAGCTCAGAGGTGCAGCAGGTTGGAGGCCCAGCCTCACCAGCTGACCGGGCCAGGTGCATTTCCATTGGCTGCAGGGGCCAGAGTGAGCTCTATTTTCTTCTGTACATAAAGATAAGAAGCCAAGGGCCCCCTTCCGAAAGCAAACACGTTTAATTTGAACCACCGCCTCCCCATGATTCACCGGATGGAATTTACGATGGTGTTTACCCTTTTCCACAAAAGTAGCAAATGAATCAGTACTAATAGGAAATATAAATCCACAGCAGATGCATTTTGAAGTCCACAGGGGAGATTTCACTCAGGAGGCCACCTTGACTCCAGAGTGTCTCCCCCCACCTCAGAAGTGCAAAGACTGAGCCAGGTCTTTGGAGGAGAAGCAACTCCAATGACGAGCAAAACAAGTCTTTGCATGTGCCAAGTTTTGCTTGGCCCCTCTTAGCAGCGGGAACCCAGACAAAACTTCAGGAATGCTTTGCTGGGCAGCTGTGGTACATTCAAAGCGGAGAAACAGCCTTAATCTTTGCAAAACCAACAAAGATAAGCAATAGCTTTAGCTGGGTTGAAATTAGCCAACGCGCTGCTACACAATGTCCTTGTGACCATTATCCAGGCTCTGACCGCCAAATGGCACTGCTCAAGTATGCTGGCAATGTTTAACCAACCATCTGTCTTGTACCTGTTCCCACTGAACAGGAGCCTTTGTCTGAACCCTGGCCCCATCCAGCATGTCTGCTGTCTGGGGCTTGCCGACAAGTGACACTGCACCTTCTCATTGCATTATATCAATTTCTCAAACTCTCGATGATGGTTTATCCTTCTATGAAGTGGCTGCTGCCAGAGAGCAGTTTTGAAAGGGGATATAGATTTTCTGTCTGTCCATCTATTACTTTACTCATCACTATGTGTGTAAAAGCCTTATTTGCCTATTTGATGTTTCCCGGGTTTTTCTTCTTTTAGGAGGCATTTCCGTATTCATTCAAATGTAACTATTGCTGACTTAATTTTCTTTCTTGGATAATTGTTCTTAAATTAGACCCTCCCCGATAATATTTTTTATATTCCGGTGAAAGATTTTCTGCTTAAATATCACACTTCACTGATTATGTTACCAAAGGGTAACATAGGCTGAACTATTTGAACTTTATGCTTTCATAGGTCTAACGCAGTCAGATACTGGCATTTTCATATGGTTCAACATATATAGATTTCCTTGTCAACTTACCCATTATGCTTTAGAGTAGAATCGCATTACGCTTTAAAGTAGAATAGTAAGAAAATAATTAAAGTAGTTCATGGATTTTATTTTGTAAACAAAATTTTTTAATCAAACGTAATTCTCTTTTCAGAATTGATTTCTCCTGCTCTGCCTTGCCCTGCTTAGAAGTAATACGCCCCCATGGTCATTTTCCACATGTCACAGTGTAGACACACAGTGACCGCAGGACAACATGATTTGAACGGTGCAGATAAACTTATATGCGGATATTTTTTTAATAAAAATAGTATAGGACTGTAAACATATTTTCTCGTCCTTACGATTTGCTTAATAACATTTTTTTGTGTCTAGTTTACTCTATTGAAAGAAGACAATGCATAATACACACAATGTGCACAATATGTGTTCATCAATGGTTTGTGTTGTCGGTAAGACTTCCAGTCACAGGAGGCTATTAGTAGTTAAGTTTGGGGGGAGTCAAGAGTCATAGTGGGGGCTGGCACCCTTAACCCCCACATAGTTCAAGGGTTAACTGTTAGCTACAACTGTCTCAGGCACGTCTCCGCAATGGCCACCATAGAAATCGGCTTCAGGGATGCCGTCCTTGAAACTCACCCTTCAAGCCCTCACACCAGCAGGTGTGACCTCAGGCTTGGATGCCAGTCTCCACCCAGCTGCCTAACTCCAGCCCTCACTTGGACTCTTAGGACGCAGGCTTCTTATCTATCAAGGGGACTGGTTTTGATAAGAGGCAAACAAAGATTTAGATGCATGGGGGGCTCCAAAAAGCGTAGAGTATGAAGTTGAAAATAGCTCTGTGCTTGGAGATCTTCAAACATATGTGTCTGCACTCATGTTCTAGCACCAGAACTCCCCGCCTTTATTTCATCGTGCTCATGGGCACATCCTAAACACAGTTTTGTCTTCAGAGCAGACAGATCGCATTAAAGGAATCCAAATACCAATGCTGTCTTTCCAGAGGAAATTTGGAAAACAAAACAGTTACCTTAAAAATAGCAGCACATGGGGCGCCTGGGTGGCACAGCGGTTAAGCGTCTGCCTTCGGCTCAGGGCGTGATCCCGGCATTATGGGATCGAGCCCCACATCAGGCTCCTCTGCTATGAGCCTGCTTCTTCCTCTCCCACTCCCCCTGTTTGTGTTCCCTCTCTCGCTGTCTAAAAATAAATAAATAAATAAATAAATAAATAAATAAATAAATAAATAAAATAAAAATAGCAGCACAACAAATCTTGTCATTAAATCTAATTCTTCACTGAAGCCAGAAAGGAAAGCAAAGACAGAGGGTGGGAAATCTCTTCAGATTTTAACTTTTTGAATATCTTGGCAAAGGGAAACAATTGTGGGAGTGGTCTAGCAGGTTGGTGGTCCCCATTGGGGGCTCAAAGAAAGAGGAATTCATTTATATTTTTAATCTCATTCTTCAGTTTCAATTTTGATGTATGTTCTATGTTTTGCAAGGTAATCTAACAGTAAATACCTGTTGAATCAATATATTTTATTATAATATATGTATTATTCCCTAAACAATTATTCACTAAACAATGAAATATATATAGTTGTGTAAATTATTATATATTGCATAAATTATATATTATATATAATTATACATATAAAATTATGCATATAATTTCATTCATGAATGTATCCATCTGACATCTGGGCTATTTCCACCTTTTGGCTGTAGGGAATAAAGCTGCTATGGACATGACCGTTCATGTATTTGAGTAGCTGTTTTCAGTTTTGGGGGGTATATACCTTGGAGTGAAATTGCTGAGTCATATGGGAATTCTATGCTAAAATTTTTGAGGAGCCACAAAACTGCCTTCCAGAGCAGCTATACTGTTTTATTTTCCCACCAGCCATGTACGAGAGCTGCAATTTCTCCACGTCCTTGCCAAAACTTACATTCTTTTTGTAATAACGATTATGTTCCTCTTAGGGGGTGTGAAGTGGTATCTCATTGTGGTTTTGATTTGCACATTCCAGGAGTCATCTTTGTCCACATGACCTTTGGAAGGACTTCAACGACAAGGGTACGCACCCTCTGGTATTTGTCACCTGGAGTGATCTTTGGAGCCCTCCACAGGCCTTCCTGGCATCTCCCAAAACCACCAAAAGGTTGCATGTGTTGATACCTCAACAGGATCCCCCTTCTCAAAGGACATCATTGCTACCAGGAGGGGAATGGCATGTACCTAACAATGAGGGGGACAGAAAAGAGATTTTCACTACAGGCTGAGAAGGAGTGGAGTCCTGGTGTCCATGGAGTAGAGGTGAGCAGGCTTTTGAAAGTCAGAAGACAGAGCATATTGTGAGGCAGATGACCCCATGTTGGGCCAGAGTCCTGGAGCCTTACCTGGACCAGAGAGCACAGAAATGTGTGTTCTGAATCCCCAGCCAAAGGAGAGGGCATCCTGATGCAAGAGCAGGCAGGAAGACATGGAGCCCAGTGAGATCTCAGGTACAGGGGATCAGGTGAGTAATGTGGGATCAGGACAGGAAGAGTCAGGATCTTGGGGTCCAAAATACATGGCAGGTTCACAGAGAAACAAATCCAAGAGCAATCCCTGCTTATGAGCGTTTAGCTTTCTTCCCTCTCTCTGGGGTTTGAATGGCAGTTCTCAATTTGGCTGCACTTGAGAATCACCTGGGGAGCTTTGAAAACTCCCAATGCCCAGGCCATGAAATCAGACTCACTGTGTGGGAGACCCACAACCAGGATTTCAATGTTCCTCAGGTGATTCAAATGGATAGCCAAGGATGAGAAAAGTAGAATTTTTGGTTTAAAATAGTAGGTTTAAAAATTAGACTTTATTAGATTGCTGTTTTTATTATAAAAGAAATATGGGCACGTTATAGAAGTTTGGATGGAGCAAAGATTTTGGGGGAGGATGGTACCCATTGCCCCGTGGCCTTGAGGCTGCTATGGATGGTGTAGCCTGTGCCCTATTTGGGTCTCCATTCCTGGAAGGGCGGACGAGGGCTAGCAGCCAGGGCAGGGCTGTGATGCTGAGGACACACAGGACGTGGTGTATTTTCTGTGTCTGCGGCCCTGTGTGGGCACAGTGAGGGCTGCACTCAATAAATGTTTGTAGGATGAGTGAATGGAAGCAGGAAGGCATGAATTCATGAAAAGCAGCCTAAGACACGGTCCCTGCCCTCTAGGAACTTACAAAGGGACAGTTGAATAGGCATTATAATGACAATAATGGGATGGCAATAATAGTTCCTGCATCAGTGGCTCTGTGTGTCTGTGCACGCAGCCCTGCAGCCAGGGAAACCAGGGGCAGGTTTTTGAAAACTCTGTTTGGTAGCTAGGGCCTCTCTTATCTTTATTAATGCCATGCAAGGCACTGACACACTGCCCCCTTCTTGATAAAACAGGTAAACAGGAGCAGAGCAAAAGCCAATGAGGCAGGTTGCCAGTGGTACCCAGAGCCCACCTGAATGGTCACAAAGAGGCAGTGAGAGTGGAGAAAACTTTGCCTCGTGGATGTGGAGTTATTCTGTTGATTGTTTGCTTTTTGCTTGTTTGGCAAAAGTTCCCCCAATCACCCTGGCCTACAGATAAATCAAGTAAGTCGATAAGCCTCTAAGGCTTCCTCCTCAGAAATGGTGGTTGTGGTAGAAAGAACACTAACATAGGACACAGGAAAGCCGGGGGTTTCTCTTGTTTTATTGTCAACCATCCAGACGACCTTAGCAAATCTCCATACTTTCTCTGACCTGGAAAGCAAGCAGCAGTTTCTGTTCTGCTTTCCTTACCTGGTGACTGTACACATTCAGCAAGATGGAAGTACTGCCCTAAAAGGCACCTTTTAATCCTTAGATGTTCTTAGCCTCCTGTTACTTACCGGGCTGGGGGTCCACAAGTCCCTCTATCCCGGGGCTGGCCCACAGGCTGGGTGTACTGACTCTGGCAGGGCTGTGGTCACAAACCCCTGCCACCTCTCACATGCGGTGGGAGGTGGGCAGTGCCAGGAACCAGTAGGTACTAGATTTCTACAAGGATGCCAAAGAACCACTTATACACACAGGTTTATTAGTCACTGCTGGTATTTTAATTTCTCCTCGTATTTCCCTCTGTTACTCCCAGGCATCCCCTTTCCTGTTCAGAGACAAGGTGACCTTTTCCCTCATGGCCCATGCTGCTTTTTGTTGCTGTTGTTGATACACCTGGATCAAAATATGTTTGGGTGGCCTTAGGTGACCAGTAAGGATGAGTTGGTGAGGAAACTGGGGATATTGACCCTTGCCTGCCAGCCTAGAGCCCTTCTATCAGAGGGCACTGACAAATGCGTACTCTGAGCCCGCCGGGTGGCTGTCCCCAAGGCAGTTCACCTGTGGTGGTCATCTAGTGTCAGGCTGGTACAAGTCCCATCACAGCCAGCTTGCCTACATATTGTTTGAAGAGCTGAAGTCTCAGCTTTCACAATTTTTAAAACATTATTTTATTTTATTTAAGATTTTATTTACTGGTGGTTAGCCATACCACAGAGCACCTCTGTGTACTTTCACTTCAGAAGTGAATTGGAAATTCCAACTTTCTGAGCTTGTTGAGGGGAGAGAAGCAGTAAAGTAAAATAAAAACCTTAGTGGATCTAGAAGAGAAGATATCACACCTTTCTCAGCTCTACTGATGAACTGGTCTATGATTTTCTAATTCCCCTCCCTGGGCTTCATTTTTCTCTTCTGTACAATGGGGAGTTTGGACGATTCTTATGGCTCTCAAGCTTTCCTTAGGAAAATAACTGGCCCTATTTTCAAATAAATTTGTATGGCACAGACCTTAATCCTTAAAACTCAAAAAGGAGATATTTTGTTAGTTTGATAACAAGCTGGTATACTAGTTCTTAGTTTAAATTGGAAACATTGGCTTATCCTAAAGTCAACTATGATGATTTTTTAAGGTTAACATATAAACATATAGCTTTTATCATATAAAAAGTTAAATCATATCAAATTCATCATGCTATTTTTAAAAACAGTTTTATTGGTTGCACAGCCTGTGTAAAATTTTGAGTGGCAGCACTGAGCATTTGTAAGTGCTACCTTTCTTTTCTTTTCTGTTCTAATTTTTTAAAAGATTTTATTTATTTGAGAGAGAGAGAGAGATAATAACAGAGAGCACAAGGAGGGAGTGGGGAGAGGGAGAAACAGGCTTGATTCCAGGACCCTGGGATCATGACTTGAGCTGAAAGCAGACACTTAATCAACTGAGCCACCCAGGTGCCCCTAAGTGCTACCTTTCAAGGCACAATCTGTCTGAAATCTCCATATCTCTCTCTGCGACAGGAAAGGGCTGGTGAACCTGTATTCTTTTTTTTTTTTTATTTTTTTTATTACATTATGTTAGTCACCATACAGTGGTGAACCTGTATTCTGAGGCTGGTGCCAATATGTCTTCAGGGGTTGGAGACTCTAGTGAGCTCCAACTCAGTAGAGTGTGCATATCATTTGTAATTCCAATCTCAAAATCTTTTCCAGAATAAAAAAAAAAAATCCAAGCAAATGTTTTCTGGCCCCTAAAACACATGTTACAGAAGTGAGAAAATGTTTAACCCCTTGAGCTGCCCTCCGTAGCTGGTCTAAACAGCAAACATCTGGGTAGAAATACGAAAATACTTCAACATTCGTACTTTCTCTTCGCAATACATAGAAAGCATTAAGACAGTGATTTTTTTTAATCCCATATTTTTTAGGATCATGTAATGTAGCCCTGTGGACCCACTTCTGATAAGAGACACCCAGAGCCTGCAACAAATTAGGGCAGAAGTGATTTTGTTCTCTGTCATCTTGTCCTGGAGATTCACTCTCTTCCCTCATGCTATCAGGAAAAGAAAGCTTTTAATGAAATAGCTTGGTTGGGTACTCACACCCATGAATGTTCAGAACCATACGGTGCCCCCAAAACGCTCAGCTGTTGCCAACTTTCCTTGCTCCCATGCCTACTTGCTAACCCTTCTATTTGAAGTTATTTGAAATAAGGGGCATCATCTTGTTTTGAGGCCACGAGTGGCACTGCCTGCTTTGTCGCAGAGAGACACTCTCTCCACCTAGCAAGGTGTGGGGCTGGAGGCAGGAAGAAATTAGCAGGCAGAGCTACCTCTGCATCGCAAATGTTGCCCATGTGGATAACCCAGCAGTCCAGACTATGGAAATCTGGCCCAGTGGCCTGGCAAGAGTTTGGTTCTGGGAGGCAGCAGTGTGTGGTGTGGGGTTTTATAATCACCTTTATCTGAAATTTCCTACCTTTTCACCAACACGGAGTTCTCAGACAATCTCTAACTCACACTAGGACTCTGACTTAAGCCAACATTCCCATGTTTCTTTGAATCTGGAACGTACCCTTGCATAGTTGGCCCAGTGCTCCCAGCATCTCTGCTCTGCAGGCCCCTGCAAGGAGAGCCATCCCATACCTTTGTGAAGACTGAACCCTGAACTTCTGCTGTAAAGCAAATTCCAGAGAGGAAAGACACTTTCAGCTTCAAGATGTTCAGATACAATCTATTGTCTGGGTTTTTTTTTTTTTTTTTTAGGATTTTATTAATTATTTGAGAGAGAGCAAGAGTGAGAGAGATCACAGAGGGAGGAGACTCCCTGATGAGCACAGAGCCCAAAATGGGACTCCATCCCAGGACCCTGAGATCATGACCTGAGCTGAAGGCAGATGCTTAACCGACTAAGCCACCCAGGTGCCCCTAATTTAGTGCTTTAAAACTTGGGGTGAGATAATTATGGTATTGCTTCTGAGCACTCTGGCCCCCCGAAACATACCTGGTCATGTAAATGATGCAAACAGTCTCTGGACAGAGTCCAATGCCCTGAGGACAAAGTCTGGCTTCCTTAATAAGACCCATGAGTCCTTTACCATGTGGCCCTGCCTTCTAGATTCATGTCATCTCTGATCACTTTCCTGTGTGAACTGGGCAAGCCAAACTCTTGTTTCCTCAAACACACTGCTCCTCTGCTGTGTTATCCCCCAGCTGGGTGGGGCTCCCTTCCCTGCCTAGGTGCCTCCTCTGGGTTCAGAGTCTTGTTGCATCCCCACCCAGCATCTGCTGTCAGTCTCCCCACTACAGACAGGTGACTGGTGGCTCCATCCTACATTCCACAGAGGTCTGCTTTTGGGTTCTTCTGTCTCCCAGCTAGCACACCAAGCAGGCAAAAGGACAAACGTTGGTTGTTAAGTTCAAAATGGGAATTTCAAAGGCTGCCTTAGTTTCCTGAAAGGCTTTGAGTAGAAGTTTCCTCAGTCTGCCCCCACCCCCACTTCCACCCCACCTTATAACAAAGGAAAAGAATGACTTCTTTGTTCCTCTGGGGCAAACTTTTTTTTTTTTTTAATCTTGCTCGGCCTGCCCCCTATAAAAGGCTTATCTTCACTGCTGGTAGGAGACATTTTAATTCCTTCCTGTTTGCTGATCCTTGCTCCTCAAGGCCCCTCAGCACAAGTCCCTCCCCAGGCACCAGGTAATGTCACCAAGGAGTGTTGGAGCCCATCTGTCACCTGACGCACTATCTTTATAGCCATGACAGCTTGGGTGCTGGCCACCCAGACCCTTGGTGTGGCTTCTAGCAACACTTCCAGAGAGTAGCCCCACCTCTTCTCTTAAAACCCACCTCTTAACCTCACAGGGGTGGTATCTTCTTGATCATTTGACTTCGCAACTCCTCTTGCTTCATTTCCCATGGGCTATCTCTTTTTCCAACCTTTTATTTTTAGAGTGGATTTATGGTAATTATCATTTTAGAATTTTGCAACATGGCTTGACATTTATGGAGACCCACACGGGTGTCAGAAACCATTAACCCCTTATCAGAGTCACTGATTTAGGCTTTAGCCATCAGCTCTGTTTTGCCATGGTTGATCACCCCAAAGGTTTCAGGAAATATGGTGCTAAGAAATGCTTCTGCCAGTTTGGGGAAAGGATTCCTCCATTTTGAAAAAAAAAATAGTGACAAATAACTCAAGATGAAGCTTTCTGTTATAAAAATGGTGTGGCTGAAAAAAATGGTCTTTGGTACCCACGGGGTCCTGTGATGTTCTTTACTCATTTCCCATTTTCTGGTCCTCGGCAGCCTGAAGTATGAGTGTCACAAGGATGTGGCATTGGGCAGGAAGCAAGGATATGGTGAAGGGAGAAGGGATTTATGAATGAAAAGAATTAGATTTTTTTTTTGTGCTACTGACCGTACCTGGAGGAATGAAGATTTGGAAGAGGATTTTGAAAGATCAGAGTAGTATCACCAGCCAGTCAATCTGAGAAGATAAGCACAACCTGCCACAGAAGAAGGACCATGATGGGGAAGCTTGGAGATGGATCTATGGGAAGCTGTTTCCTCTATGTAGCTACCACTATTGGTGTCTAATTCAGTTGTTGGTCAGCAGGGCTGAAGGTCTGGAAAATGAACTAGACACAGAGCAGATGGTCAGCAGGGTGGAGGGTCTGGAAAATGAACTAGACACAGAGCAGAGAAGAACAAGGACAAGTCAACCCCCACCAGGTACTTCTGCCTCTGTCCATCATTGTACCCAACCCCTTGGCAATCCTTTGAGGGTAATGGTCAATACTTTGTTTCTGCAGCCCAGAACTTGTACTAATTCCTCTTTTGATCAGCACTAACCCAGAACAATACAGGGAAGGGGTTTCTGGAGAAAAATTTTCCCAGGTTAAATGAGTTCACACAGCATAAACCACCACAGATGTATTGAGCCAGCAGAACTGCTTTCCCCAAACAGCAGAGCTGGAGTGGAAAACAGCCACTGCTGAGAGGAGCCACTGGAAAAGGTGAGAATGTGGTACAGAGCACCAGCTGAGAGTGCGGGGAAGCCGGATGGAAATGGGAGGGAGATTGAGTCTGAGAGAACAGCGAAAAGCCAAGACCATGAGTATATGTCTTTATGTTCAGAATAGCGCCTGTTGAGCACCGTGATGAAGGTGACAGCTGGAAGGCATGTGCCTTGAGCTAACAATAGGTGGTTTCTATAGTGAGACAAATCCTTGGTCTCTTGAGGGTGTGGCTATGGAAAAATACCGCTAGGAAGAGCAGATCTTAATGATCCCATTTCTGTCCTCCCCAACTTTGCACCCTCAATTTCCACATCTGAACCACAGGCACCTAACTCCCAAATAAAATGCATAGGTGGTATTAGTGGTGGTTATTATGATTATGCCTATCATTTTTGAGGTGGTTAAAGAGGAAAGTGATTTTCCCAAGACATTGGCCACTAGCAAAGCTGGAACTCAAACCCATGTGTCCTGATTAAAAGTCTAGTGCTCTGTTCATTTCACCAGGTAACAAGAAGACAGCAGCTGTGTTCTGTCTGTTATGTCCCAAAGCAACAATATATATTCAAGATATATTCAACAATCTATAGACACCCCATATAGAGAGCATGATTTTGGAGTTTGTTTTCCAGTGCTGAGGGTGGATTATTGTGATCTCACCCATATTTTTCTCATAATGGCCATTACAGATTGGCCAATGATAGCATCCACACAAGTAACAGATGGCCTTTTGGGGCTGAATTGTCTTCAGTAAGCTGTCAAGCCCAAGGCTAGAAATAGCCCAGCCTCCTGGGTCCACTGACCCTAAGTGGAGAGCATGGGGTCCCTGCGTTAGTGTAAGATAGAGAGTGATGAAAAGAAGGAACAAGAGGGAATGGAGGGGAAGGTTTGTTCAAGGTGCAGGAGGAAAATGGCAGCCATTTGAAAGGATAATGTAAGAGGAGTTATGGTTTGGGGCCCCTCACCATCATCTTTCCATACCTTTTCACTCTCTTTATGTCCCTCCTCTTCTGAAATAGTCCCTATCTGGGTCTCCTGTGCCCCCTTATTCTATGGACCTCTCTGATCACAGAGGAAACACCTTCACATCAAAGCCTTAGAGATAGGCAGAGTTTTTGTGGGCAAAATAGACAATTGTAAATATAGTACAAAAATGTTAAATTGAGGTAAGTCAAATTTCCTGGAATTTCTTTCAGTTTCCTTCAGGGGCAAGGACGACCCTTTCAGGCACCAGGACCACCATGTGAAGGGGAAAGCAGAGGTTCCCCATGCTGGGTTAGCTGGGTCTTCCTGAAGTTTATTGCTGAGCTGCATTAGGCTGCAGAACTTGGTCACTGTCAAAAACGCACCTTCAGGTTTACTTTTTCTGGTGTTCTGCTGGGGGAAACTTTTGCCAAGCAAAAATCTGGGGATGGGGTACTGAGGGAGGGTTATCAGGTCTGAAGGCTGTTCCAGATTCAAGCTGTTGTTTGCAGAAGAAATGTGTTCTTAGAAGCAAGCAGCCCATTGGACAGCTGTTTCAAGTCCTTGATTTAAAAAAAAAAAAGGAAAGAAAAACGCCATGCTTGTGAAAACAGCATTGGCAAAACATCTGCTGAGCACACAGAGGGCTCCTGGTCCCTGGTTGAGGTGGGGGATGAGGAGGTCTGTAAACAAGATCTGAAGCAGGTGTGCGCCAAGCAGCTCGTGTTGTCTCTCATCCCTACTCATACCAACCCACGTTCTAGATGAGGACAAGGAGGCCATGTGGGAGAGGCAGCTGCTGCCATCAAGAGGGTGAGGTGCCCATCAGATTACCCAAGCACAGCACCTGTGGTTATGAAGTATCATGGCTGGGGGCTTCCTGTAGCTGAGGGAATAAATAGGGCAAGAGGATCAGCAGGGCTGGTGGTGGGGGTGGGGAGGTGGTCTATTTACAGGCAGGTGTTTCTTATAGATCCTCTCAGCATTTCATTGCCAAGGCCATCTGTCTATGAAATCATTACTCATGCCAGCAAGAGATCTGAGGCTTTAACTCCACAGTGTGACTGACAGCCAACTATTACCCTTTGGTATAGAGGAACATCCATGGTCTCCTGCCGGGGATATTCTCAGATGATGAAAAAGCACCCTCTCTTCTCCAGAACAGATGAAAAATATAACTACAACAGTTTCTGATGTTTGTAGAGAGATTTTCATTTTCCAAAACATGTTCACATCCATTACCCCATTTCACTGAATCTTCCCAGCACCCCTATTCAGTAGCCCCCATTCACACTGCAGAACGGACCAGAAGCTGAATTTGGCACATGGGTGTCATGGTCAAGAGGGCTGGAATTAGAGCTCCACTCAGTTCATAGGGCAGCTATGTGACACTGGGTAGTTCTCACTTCTAGGAGTCTCAGTTTCTTTGTCTGTCAAATGGAGCTGATCACTGTACCTACTTCATAGAATTTTTTTTGTACATTTTCACAATTGAGTGGAAAGTTTGTGGAGTAGTGCTTCACACTGAGTAAGAGCTCAATAAATATTGGCAGTCTTTACTCTCAGCATCTCCTTCACTCTTCCAAGGACACCATTCCTACCATGCTGCCTCCACCCCCTTCTCACTTATATCAACCTGTGTCTAAGGCCTTTGAAGTTACTGCTATGGCATCGCTGGCCATCAACCGACCAGTATCACCTCCATGTTACTGGACCTAGATCCTTTGTCCCTCCTCTCTCTGCCCTTAGGCCCTGCCCTGTCCCTGGTGGATGCCACCTTGGGGCATGTGTTCACACCACCACCTTATAGAAACAGATACTGGAGATGTTGAATGACTTACCCATGGAGCTAAATAGACTTTAAAGCCACTTAGTGAAAGTTGGTATTTAGAATGAGCCTGAATCTTGGAAGTTTATTCAGAACAATGATATATTAGTCTGCTGGGGCTGCTGTAACAAAATATCAGATGCCTGTTTCTCACAATTCTTGAGGCTAGAAAGTCCAAGGTCAAGGTGCTGACAGATTCTGTGTCTGATGAAGGCAGTCTTCCTGGCTTGACTCCTCAAAGAGAGACAGAGAGAGCAAGCAAGCTCTCTGATCTCTTCTTGTAAGGACATTAATTCCATCATAAGAGCTCCATCCTCAGGACCTCGTCTAAATCTAATTATCCCCCCAAGCCCCCACCTGCTAATACCATCCCCTTGGGAGTTAGGGTGAATTTTGGGGAAGCATGGATATTCAGTCCATAATAAATGAGAATTATTTTATTTTAATAATAGTCCACAAACTTGCTCCACTAAGCATTCTCATCACTAGAGGCAGAACGAAGCATAATCTGTACATGCCCATAGGTTATGAAGAACTTCCTTATTTGCACAGGGCTCAAAATGATTGAGTTTGAAGAGTAATCCAGAACATTCTAAATAGATGCAAAACTTGGGTCAGGCGCACCTGGGTGGCTCAGTAGGTTAAACATCTGCCTTCAGCTCAGGTCATGATCTCAGGGTCCAGGATCAAGCCCTGCATCAGGCTCCCTGCTCAATGGGGAGTCTGCTTCTCCTTCTTCTCCACCCATCCCCCTCCTCATGAGCTCACTCTCTCTCTCAAATAAATAAGCAAAATCTTAAAAAAAAAACTTGTTTCTTAGTACAAACCAAACAGTGCTACTTAATTATATTCTTACAAAATATTCCTGAAATTCTCCTCTTGCTCACGTAAAAGTCTCCAAAGAGCCTTGTGTACAAGAAAATATTTTTTAAAGTTTATTTATTTTTTAGTAATTTGTACACCCAATATTGGGTGCCAACTCACCATCCCAAGATCAAGAGCCACGCACCTCTCTGACTAAGCCAGCCGGGTACCCCCAAGAAATTAATTTTTGCCATCACAGTTTAGGAGTTGGGGTCACCAAGAGGGGAAGGTGAGTTCAGGAATGGGAAAGGGGTAAGTGCATCTTTAATGGTTTTTCCTCAGGATTACATAATAAAGAATTTCAAACGCATAAAAAAGTTGGATGCACTGTTCACTGAATATGACCCACAGGCACCTGGGTGGCTCAGTTAGTTAAGCATCCGATTCTTGGTTTTGGCTCAGTTCACGATCTCAAGGTTCATGAGATTGAGTTCTGCACTGGGATCCAAGCTTGGTGAGGAGTCTGCTTGGAATTCTTTCTCCCTCTGAGCTCTCCTACCCGCCCCCCTCTCAAGTAAATAAATATATCTTAAAGAAAAAAAAACCCAAAAAGAACAAAGACAACCCAGATTCTATAATCATTAACATTTCCCTTTACTTATGTTCTCCTGCAACACCCTACCCATCCCTCATTGTTTCTGGTACATTTCAAAGTGAGTTGTACACATCCATGCATTTCACCCTTGAACACAACAGCATGCATCTTATAATTTACTAAGGTTCAATAATTGTTTGCAGTTTTTTAAGGTAAAAATTTATATATAGTAAAATGCACTCACCTTTTATTTATCATTCACTGCATTTTGATAAATGTAGACAACTGTGAAATCCAAGTCCCTGTCAAGATAAAACATTTCTATTACCCCAGAAAATTCTCTCCTACCCCTTCTTAGTTGGTGTTGTTGTGCCTTCCCTTTTTACCATAGTTTAATTTTAATTGTTTCAGAACTTTATATAAATTGAATCATACAGCACATAGTCTTTTGAGCCTGATTTCTTTCATCCAGCATGTTTTTGAGATTCATCCACATTACTAGATACATCAGAAGCTCACCCCTTTTCATTGTTAAGTAGTACTCCATTGTTCAGATGTCTTACAGTTTATCCCCTCACCTGCTGATGGACACTTGCACTATTTTTAGTTCGGTGTTATGAATGGGCTAACCTTTTCAGGTTTATCATAAGACTCCTAAATAGTTGACAGCCATCCCTCAAGTCCATCACAGGTAAACTTTCAAATCTGGATATGGCATGAAATTATTCAGAATGTATGCTTCATGTTTGAAACATTACTCTATGGATGGAATGGGATAGGGGATGAGAAATTATCCTGTACTCGATTATTGAGGGAGAAAATTAGTGTCTTAAGAAATAAATCCTTTTGTGGGGAAGGTAATTATAATAACAAAAGGCACAAAAACATATTTAACTTTGTGCTTTTTTTAAAACTAGGGAAAATAAAGTCTTACTTTTTGGTTGAATTTTTTGGCAATAAATATAGAGAATCGGGTAATTTTCCAATAGTTCATCCAAGTAAGTGGAGATCAGAATACTGCAGGGTCCCTCTTCTGTGTGGGTCAGGCCCAAAGTCAATAGACAAGGCAAACTCTACCGTGGTAGACATTGAGGTGTGTCTTGGGGACTCCCCTTTCAGGACCGAATGCCTTACTCTCCAGGTGGCTGAAGAATACAGTGTGGCCCAAGGCCCTTTTACACGGGTATCTCCTACTCAGAGCCTGATCAACACTGAGGTCAAGGCCCAACCTCCTTGCCTCAAGTGGGAACCACCCTAAAGTCCAGCCCAGCTCCAGAACTCCCCATGAGGACAGCTAAGGCTTTTTTTGGGTGACTCCCTCTGCCTGATCTGCTTCCTTCCCCTTCCTCTCCCAGCTGGAGATCTCATTTCCTGATTAAACATCCTGCTAGTTTCCATTTCAGTGTCTGCTTGCCATGGAACCCAACCTGCAACATCTGTTAAGTAGATTTTATTCTTAAAAGTCCTATCAGAAGGGGCTACACTGGAGACTAACATTGCTCCTTTCAGTGGGTGCCAGGAGCCAGCATTCCCTTCAGCCAGGATAAATAACAGGGTATTCAGTTGAACTGAGACAGAAGAAGAAGCTTGGGGTTTGCTTTTAGGGGCCATTGTATAGATGAAGACGCCCAGGGGTAAGATACCAGTGTCCTGATAGGCACACAGGACTGGGAGGATGAGCAGGAAAATGAGGGCCTTTCCCACCCACGCACCCTCACCCTAGGCGTGGTCAGTGGATTGCGGTCGGTGGGGACAGACATCGGGGTGTGTGCCCTGCAACTCTGTCACCAGCTCCTTCCTCACTGTGCTGAGCATATCGCTGAACTCCTACAGATTCCATGCTACTCCATGTGAAGAATGATTTTTCTTGACTATTCTCCTGAGGTCAAGATTGGTCCAGAGAAAGAAGAAAATACCATCCTGCCAGAAACAGACCTAGAGGGAAAGGCAGTTTCAAAAGTCTTTGCTGTTGTTACATTCAGATGTGGGGCATCCCAAGTGCCTGTGTTTCTGTGCTTCCTACGCATGCATTTCCTATTTGCTGGTTTTGTAAGAACTTGAGATGCGTCAGTACAATCAAGAAATCTCTCCTTCTTCTGGAAAGGCGTTATTAACTTGATATTGTATCTTGAAATGAATTCCATTTAAAACTGAGGAATAAGGAGGGGTGCCTGGGTGGCTCAGTTGGTTAAGTGCCCAACTCTTTTTTTTTTAAATAAAAATTTTATTTATTTATTTGACAGAGAGAGAGAGAGAGGGAACACAAGCAGGAGGAGTGGGAGAGGGAGAAGCAGGCTTCCTGTTGAGCAGGGAGCCCGATGTGGGGCTCGATCCCAGGATCCCGGAATCATGACCTGAGCCAAAGGCAGATGCTTAACGACTGAGCCACCCAGGTGCCCCTAAGTGTCCCCTAAGTTTTATATATATAAAAATTTATATATATATAAAACATATATATATATATAAACTGAGAATGGGGATGGGGCAGAGGCAGGAGGTAAGAGCAGAGGTTCTCCAAGTGGAGTCCCCAGGAGTTTCTTACCCCTTAGTGTGACTCTGGATCTCCCAGAGGGCTTGTTAAAACACAAATTCTTGGGCTCCACTGCAAGGGTTTCTGGACAAGCAGACAGAATCTGAGATTCTGTATTGCCAATGAATTCCCAGGTGATATTGATGTTGCTGGTACACACTTTGAGGGGCCACACTTCAAGAATCAATGATTTAAGGCATGAGTTGTAGCAAGGAGTGTGGCTTCATTGAATGGAACATATAAAATGGCTTTGTACAATGAGAGAGGCATCAGGACATCAAGCATGTTACAAACATGAATAAATAAATGCATTTAGTCCACTTCCTGGTTCTTTATTTCAATATGACCACAGCCAACCCACCTAGCTCTCCAGACTATTGGAAAAATGAGCTCCCATGAGGAAACACATGGCATACATGGGGCTTTTGCAAAGCCTTTGTAGTGGAACCTCCCGGAGCTCATGACGGCTTTCTTATGCTTTTACAATAAACCCACTGGACACCTGCAGTCTCTGGCCCTGGTGGAGTCTGTTTCTCCAGGCTAGAGTATGCTTGTATTGCAAATGGAAGGCACCAGAGAGAATTGTGATTGTCCAAGAAGTAATATCTTGCTATCTTATGTTTAGAGGTTTCCATGACTATGGTTCTCATTATGAGCTGTGTAAACAAGTGTTACCCTTCTTGCTCTTCCCTCCACTTTTGCTTCAGTGAAGTCTGTTGTGTCTGATGCTGTTGATGCCCTGCCCATATGCCCTTGTTGCATCTGAGGTCATCTGTAGATGGTTTCCCTTTATACGAATGCTTCGTCTGTGAGAGGGTGTTCTCTGAACAGAGGAATGCCTTCCCCAGTGGGTGAAATGGTCAGAGTACTGCAGAGTTTACACCCCAGAAGAAACCCTCAATCCATGAAGGACAGGAGTTGGTGGGAAAATAGCCCAGGTTCCCTTCGCCTAGTGGGACAGTCACTCCTAAAGTGGGTTCTGCATGGTTTCTCACTGGGTGCCCTTGGGGTTAGGCTCCAGTCATACCCACCAGTAACCTGATAAATAACCCACCCTTTGGTGGCTTTCCTCCCTTCTTTTTCTCTTCTCTCCCTCACCCTGTTTCCTGGGATCATGTGCCAAATAAGCAATCTGTACTCAAATTCTTGACTTAATGGTTGCATTAGGGGTATCCCAAACAAAGACTTCTGTCTTTGCTCAAGGAAATGAGACTACACATAGCATAAATCCATTTCTCTCTTGATTCAATCTACTTCAGCAATTGCAGGAGAATGTCAATATCAATTTAATATCAATATATCAATTTAACCTCCATTATCTGCCCCAAATGGTCCTTTTAATTGCTGGTTAAATCTTAAGAAGGAATAATTCAGATAATTTCCCCCCCAAAATTATTATGCTTTTACAATAAACCAAAAATCACAAAATAGTTTTCTCTTCTGTCCATTGGATCTAGTGAAATATAGTTGTCTGAATGCATGCTTAGTCAACAGCTCTGCCCCCTTTCAAAGCCAAAGCTTGTATTCTAGACCAGCTACATGTGGTAGGGAAACAAAGATGGATTTTTTACAGTAGAGTCAACTTTAACTTTCTATACAAATCTGCTCTCTATGAGCCTGAGATGAAATGAACTATGCAGGGTATGGACTTCGATCATGCTCCCTGTATGAAAAGCATTTTGAAAAGTAGAGGCTGATTTACCACAGACTGTGCTCATTATGTTAAAACTGATAACGTTATTTGAATTGGATACTTTCCACATTCTAACATCTAGGCGTTCTGAAATCATCAGCTTTTCCTCCCTCTGGAGAGTTTTCAGGTCTGGGACAAAGCTCTACCAGGATGTAAATACTACAGTGTTTCTTCATGTGACAGTTAAATGCAGAATACATTTCCTTTGGGTGCTGTATTTATTTGCGGTACCTTTCTTATCTCCTGAGCTACTGCTCAGGGATGGGAACCATATTGTCTCCATCTTTATTCCCTCCAGAGCTGAGTGCTCTCTAGTACATAGTAGATGACCAATAAACTCAAGGGAGGATGAGCAATTTCCTTAAGAATAAAACCAAGCTGCAAGGTACAGGATGCAGCGTGCGATAATAAGCAGCCCGTCTATCCTAAAGCACGGGTCACACAATCTAATCCTTTTGGGAATCTAATCATCTGTCTGTTGTTACGGTTCCAAGATGACGAAGCAAGTCAGCCAACTTCTACTTCCTCATGTGTTAAAAAAAAAAAGGTAATAATAGTTTTCATCATCCAGCATGCCCTTGTTGTGGTAAAGATCACTTGGATAAACTCTTTAAAGGTATTTTGACTCTAGGGCACCTGGGTGGCTCAGTCGGTTAAGCATCTGCTTTGAGCTTGGATCATGATCTCAGGGTCTTGGGATCAAGCCCCACCTTGGGCTCCCTGCTCGGCAGAAAGCCTGCTTCTCCCTTTCCTGCTCCCCAGGCTTGTGCTCTCTCTCCCTCTCTGTCAAATAAATAAATAAAATCTTTTAAAAAAGTTAAAACAAAGGTATTTTGACTCTGGCCAGTGGAAATCTATGAACATATAACCATGTTTTGAATGTAGTATCTTTACTGACAATGTCTTCCTAAGGATCAACAGTCATCAGCAAAATTTTCATGTGCTCAATGCCTAGAAAAAGCCCTTCTCTTTAAATAGCTCAAAATCTTAAAATGTCCTTTATAAGCCAGGCTTCAGAGATGTGCTTTTTATTTACTTATTTCCAACTACTCTTAAAGGACAATAGGATACTCACGGTTTGTAACTTGACAGCCAGTTTTTATGTTCAAGGGGGCTGGCAGTACCGAAGCTGCACAAGTCGAAAGAACATTTTCAGCAAGCTGGAGGCAGAAGCATAAATTCGGAGGTCTTGGATATCTTGTTGGTGGGAGTGGAGCAGCTTTGTAGAGTCAGATAAAAGAACAGGTAGCAAGGGGGTTTTGATTTGGTTTTCATTTACCCTGAATGCAGTCTGTTGATACACAGGCTACTTACTGTGAAGACTGGTAAGGTGGGTTTTTCCATTAAAAAAAAAAAAAGCAGTCAGGAAACCTGCATTTTAGTTGCTGAGATGTAAATATCAGAGTATTGGGAAGAGAATAGCCCATTGCTCTTAGGGCAAAATGGTCCACACTTCCTACACATTTAAGAGAACAAAGAACATGTTCAGTTTAGTTTTTTTTTTGTTGTTGTTGTTGTTTTACTTTGTCTTTAATTTTTCTGGTTAGGGGAAAGATAACACCTGGGGGAGGATCACCAGTCTCACTAATCACACATCTAGCCTTGCTACAGGCCTCAGGCAGAGGATGCCCAGAAACATAGGGGACCAAGCTGAGGCTAGGCTCAATATCAAGCCCCCAAAGGGTTTGGGAGCACACCCAGGGGCCAGGCGGTGTGTTTGGGGCAGGATTCAGGAGGAGGGCAGCGTCCAGGTCCCGATCTGACTCTGTGGGCACTTGGAGGGAAGCGTGGAGCCAATGGGCTCATTAGTACCTGGCTATGGCTGCAGCCGCCCCATGGCAAATACGGGCTATCAAAGCCCTGTCAGCACTCCTGAATGGGACAAAGAAAAGGCGCATTAATGATTAACTCTGCTAAAAGCTCCGGCTTTTGTATTCCCATGGTGCCTGGCCTATCTGGCTGCCATGTGACCGGCCCGGGCCATTTTCTCGCAGATTGGGGAAAGCTAGTGAGCAAACACAGGTGGTTCAGAGCCGGCACCGCTGTCAGGGACAACCGCGGACAGCACCAGCTATGCCTGGCCAAATTAGCTGCTCTGTTTGCCTCCAGTTTTGCTTCCTGGTGCTCTCACTTTCTAAGTCGAATGTCATTTTGCACTCATTTTCGACTTCACAAGAGGTGCGGAAAAGGCGGGAGAGGCCCCCCGGAAAACGGGAAAGGGAGACACACAGCGTCATGTTCTTTGAACCCCGCAATAACGTTTGGTGACCAAATGCAAAGACTGGGTAAACTAATTAAAACCTCTCAGGTCTTTAACCCCTGCTCAGAGCAAATTTATTCTTCTCAAAGGGAGTTATTTTAGTGATCCATGATAATGACGTCATAAGCCCGCCAGAGCGGGACCCCGGGCTGGGCGCCCTAAGGTGGGGTCTGGAATACGCCGGCTTTTTGAAATCAGTCGTGGCACTTGTGGCCACCTACAGTAGTGCAAGGGTAGGGTGACCTTGCCTAGTCCCGGTTGAGAGTCAAGGTCCCTCTAGTGGCATTATTTGTTTAAATGCATTTCTTCCTTGGACTGCATCAGACAGACTTTCTTTTTCCTGTTCAAATATTTATATGTGTGTATTATTGCTCGCTGCTGCTTCAACTGCTCCCAATCACACCAGCAGCCATAAAGTACAGATTATCAGGGTCAGGTGATAAAGGCCCTTTGAGTCAACACCAGAAATGAACAGAAAATGAAATAAAGTTATAAAAAGAGGACAGCATAAATGTCTACAAAGATTATATCAGTTTGCAGATATTCAAACAATTAGCTACAACAGGAAAGACATTTTATTCAAACTAACAGTACTGCTGACATGATTACCACTGTTTGATATTTAAATACAGCATTCTGCCGACTTCCGGTTAAAGAAACAAAATGAAACGAAACACACCTCTTACGAGGTCTTCCTACTCAGATGCAGTTCAGAGTTGGTGAATGTTGCCTCAAACACAGCTGTGGAGTGGGGGATCCAATGATGCTGACTAAAGAATGAGTGTGAGCAGCCGCGAGGACTCAAGACCAATGAAAGCTCCTGTCCTCTGTGGGGAGTGTTTGATGTGGGGTTGTGGAAGCGTTTATTCTGTATATTTCCCCATCGTTCTTTAACTTTGATTTTTTTCTGATGAAGATGATCTGGTTGCAGGTCCCAGCTCCAGGGGGACTTGATCACCAGTCAGTACAGGCATCCAATGTCAGCAAACAACTTGAGCAGATCTTTGTTTTTTCCCCAGCTGATCCATATCGGTTTTTTCTTGCAAAGGCTTGAGACAGGTGATACCCCTGTTGCCTGAATTACTTAGAACACGAAATCATGGTTTAAGTAGCCAACCCAGAAATAAGTGATTATGAGGAGCATAAGTATGAAACTGGCATAAAGGAACATTCTTACAGGGTTGAACTGAAAAATCAGTTATTGGTATATCCCCAAAGACTACCTTCCTTTTGTGTTATTTTATATTCTTTTTTTTTGAATATTTTATTTATTTATTCGACAGAGATAGAGACAGCCAGCGAGAGAGGGAACACAAGCAAGGGGAGTGGGAGAGAAAGAAGCAGGCTCATAGCAGAAGAGCCTGATGTGGGGCTCGATCCCATAACGCTGGTATCACGCCCTGAGACAAAGGCAGACGCTTAACCGCTGTGCCGCCCAGGCGCCCCTATTTTATATTCTAAACAGGTATTCTTGCATTCCTTAAATTCTTTAAAGTTACAGGTACAGAGAAAGTATCCCATAGCACCCTCCGATAAAATGTAATTATGGCTTAAATAATAATTCCTGATTGATTTTTGTCAGAAAACTACTCTTTCACATGTCTATAGATGTTTTCAGGTTATCATTTTTTGAAAAATTCAGAATAAAAATATGAAACAAAGTTACACAAAGAAACAAAGTATATGATAATAATTACAATGTTGATCACACTTAGCTTTTATGTAATACTTGTCTGTGCCAAGCACTCTTCAAAGCACTTTTCATATATTTATTCCTATGGTCCTTACAATGAACTGTAAGATTTGTGCCATTGTTATCCCCAGTTTCCAGAGAGGTTAAGCAACTTGCTCAGGGACACACAGCCAGTTGTAGTGTTGGGATTGAAATCTAGGCAGTCTAGTTCCCAAAAAAGGTAAGTTAGTCTTCTTCCCACCTCTGCCTCTCAATTACCAAGTGTTCCCTAGGATATTTTACTAGTTAATAATATATGTATGTAAAAATATGTACAGATATCTACATATGTGTGTTATTTAAAAATAGAAACTCTGGGCAATTAGGATTCAAATCAACTGGGGAGTTTCTGAGAGACTGTAGGACATGCTTTGGACTCATCCTACCAGGTGTATTGATCCACTAATTCCTTGCCTGTTTGACTAGCCGTTGGCACCTCAGAGCTTCCAGCCTCCCTCAAATGCATCCCCATACACTCCTGTGGCCAGAGAATTCCTTCAGGCTGAGAGAAGGTGGAAGCCTCCAGGCATGTTTGGATCCTTCGGCGTGTGACCCCTGGGGTGGGTTAACAAGGTATAGGAGAGGCACTGACAGCTGTGCTACAAATCTCTCAAACTCTCTGATCATCAACAGAAGAAGAGTTTACCTTTCTGAACTGATTGCTCTAAAGAATTCTCTGCTCACTTAAATAGATGTGTCCTGGTCAGTTCTTTTAAAAAGTAAAAGACTCTTATTTTCATTGCCTGTGTCCGCACAACATTCAGCATACAGTACCTTGGCTGAAGAGTAAATAACATATCAAGGGCCGGATGCCTGTGCTCTGGGTTTGGTTTCTGACATGTGGCATATGGGACAGTCATGGTCAATGAATTTCTCAAGGTCAAGATTTAGGTTATTTTGTGCATCTTCACATACTAGGTCCTGCTTGTAATAGGCCCTTTCCAGGTTTGGTTCAGTGAATGATTGACTGAATTTATGAATGAATGAATGAATGAATGAATGAATGAATGAACATTTGAATGAACAAATAAACCATGGATGCCTAGTAGGTACTAGGAAGAAAAGGACAAGAGAAACATGGGGAATGTGGTAAGACTGGAAATCCAAGACTGAATAGGATGATTCTTTACCTACAGACTTCACGAGAGAGTTCATCCTTCTTGAGAGAAGGTCATGTTTAGAAAGTGGACCTCAGTAGCATGTAACAGAAGCTGGACTTTCCCTTTTTACCACTCTAATTATATTTAAATGTATAATTAATAAGGAAAAAGCATAAAGATGATCTATTTCTTGCTCCAACAGTGAAAATGGATTACTGGCCGGCATATTTAGAAAAAATCAGGCTGTAAGGAAGATTTGAAATCTCACAAAACTTTTCTTTTTTCCTTCAAATTTTAAATGATTGGGCAAAAATGAAAGGTTGTCAATGTTTGTCTATATTTAAAAAAAGGATATAAAATCAAAACCTGGAAGAATAGTAAACTAAATTTAAAGAAATCAGAAGAAAGGAAATAATTAAGTTTACATCAAAGATAAATAAAATAGTGAATAGCAAAAAAAAAATGGAGAAGAGAAACAAAGTCCAAATTTGTTTCTATGAAAAGATCAACAAAACTGACAAACCTTCAATTAGAGTGACCAAGATAAATAAAGATGGAATAGCACCATCAATCAACTGGATCTCTTCAACATTTATAGAACACTCTACCCACCAACAGCAGAATACACATTATTTCCAACTGGCCATGAAACATGTACCAATTTTGACTATATCCTGGGCCATCAAAAAGTCTCCATAATTTCATAGGAATTGATATCATACAGACTGTATTCTTGGGCTACAGTGAAGTAAAAGTAGGAATCAGTAACATAACAAGAAATTCTCTAAACATTTGAAAACTAAACACACAGTCCTAAATAATATGTGAGTCAAAGAGGAAATCTCAAGTCCCCAAACAGACAAAACCTGAACTGAATAGAAATGAAAATACAATACACTTGTGTACACAGCTAAAGCAGTGCTGAGAGGGAAATTTATAGCATTAAACATACACATTAGAAAAGAGTCTTAAATTTATAATATAGGCAGCCACTTAAAAAACCTAGAGAAAGGAGAGAAAATTGATCCAAGGCAAGCAAAAAGAAGAAACTAATAAAAATAAGAAGTCAACGACATTTAAAACAAAAAAGAATTTAAAAAATCAATGAAACAAAGAGTGGGTTCTTTGACATGAACAATAAAACTGATAAACCTCTAGCAAGATTACAAAGAAAATAAAGAGAAGATGCAAATTACTAAGATCAGGAATGAAAGGGGCAGTATCATGGCAGACATGCAGACAACAAAATAGTTATAAGGAAATACTACAGACAACTTGATGCACATAAACTTGACAACTGAAATGGATGCATTTATTGAAAATCACAAACTGTCACCATCCACCCCATATGAAATAGATATTTGAATAGCCCTGCTACTATGAAGGAAATTGAATTGGTAATTTAAAAACACCTCTCCAAAGAAATCTCCAGTCCCAGATGATTTCACTGGAGAATGCGTCTAAATACGTAAAAAAAAAAAAATTAACACTAATTCTGAACAGTCTCTTCCAGAAGACAAAAGAAACACTTCCTAAAACATTTTATAAAGCTAGCGTTACCCTGATACCAAAACCAAAGATATTGCAAAAGAAAACTATAACTTGATATCCCTCCTGAATATAGACATATACATACACACAAAAAATCCCTAAAACATTAGAACACAGTAATATATAAAAATAATTATATACCATGACCAAATTGGATATATTCCAGAAATGCAAGGTGGTTCAATTTGAAAATCTGTGGATGTCATTAACCATACTGTCAACAGAGGAAAAAATCACATGATTCTATCAATCTACACAGAAAAAGCAATTGATAAAATTCAACACCCATTCATGATAAAAAACTCTCAGAATAGAGGAATACATCCTCAACATAATGAAGACCACTTACATAAACCCACATCTAACATACTTACTGGTGAAAGACTGCTTTCCCCAGAGACTGGAAGTAAGAGATGCTGTTCACTTTCACTAGTCTTATTCAACATAGTGCTGGAATCTCTAGGACATGCAGCCTCAAATATTAAAACACTCTCACACCATAGCTACTCATTAATATGTCTTTTGTAAATTGCAAGTCAAGCCAATATTGTTGGTTTCTCTCTAGCCCTGCCTTTCCATCATTGGCAAAAATAGAAAAACAAAAATAAAAATACAAAAACAAAGCATAACTTCAAAAAATGAAAGGTTTATTTGCAGCCTATTTTCCAGGCCATGAATAATGTCGACGTTTTCAGTAGGGATTCTGCACTTGAGCCTTTCTGCATCATACGGTGGATTCCACATCTCACTCTGTAGTAACCATTTTGCTCCCTGATTGGCTCCCCCAGAAAGAGCATCACGAATACTCAAACCATCTCTGGAATATGGTGACTGGCCTCTCCGTGGCAGAGGGGGTCCCAGACTTCCTTGTAGCCCACAGTGCTTCCTAGCCACAGGAGCACGTGAGGTCTCTTGAGCCCCACAAAGGTTTGAGTTCTCAAGGGGAGCCTGCTCCCTTTGTGAAAGTGTAAGGAGGGAAGTGATATGGTGTTAATCAATACACCCAGTGATAAATGTTTATCTTGAGCAGAAAGCAAATAAAGGCAGGTTAGCCAGCCCTTTATTGCCTGTGGAGTGGTCAGATCCACCGTCAGCAGCTGGAGCCTTTTTCAGGTCATGTGGCTTAAAAGTTTATCAACCATTTTTTTTTTGGTTTTATTTTTTGTTTTGTTTTGTTTTGTTGTTTGTTTTTTTAACTGGAGAACAGGTAGGGAAAGATTGGCCAAGTCTATTATTTATGCACTCTAAAATTTTCACAAATGTATGGTTGGTTTTATTCCCCCCGCAAAGTCACAGGACCAACACTGTGTTAAGGTAAGCTTGTGTTAAGGTAAGCCTCCAAATGCTGACTGCATATGGCATAGGTAGGGGGATTTAAGACTAGTGCACGATTCTCAAGGAAGGCTCTCCTGTCTATATCCTCTGGGTTCCTCTTGAGCAGTGATTCTCTAATTTTATAGGACTCCTGTTGAGAGCTGGTTAAAACAGATTGTTGCAACTAATGAATCATCGAACTTTACATCGGAAACCGGGGAGGTACTGTATGGTGACTAACATAATATAATAAAAAAAACATTAAAATAAAATAAAATAAATAATAAATAAATAAATAAATAAATAAATAAATAAATAAATAAAAAACAGATTGTTGAATCCTGTTCTCAGTTTATGATTCTGTATGTTTGAATTGGGGCCCAAGAATTTATATTTTCGACAAGTTTCAAGCTGATGCTGATGCTCCTGGTCCACAAACCCTACTTTCAGAACCACTACTGTAACCTGCTATCCTTAGGTTTTCCATATTTTGCATCAGTGATTCAACTGATGTTCTGAGAATAAGTACATTAAATTGCTGTTGTTTTTTTTTTAAGGGAGCAAAATATCTGGGCCTGGAGGAAAAGGTAGGAAAATGATCCAATACTTGGAGTAACCACCCAAGGTCAAAAACTAAACATAGTGTGGCTACTAACTAAAGAAAAAGTTGGCCACCGCAAGAAAAATCAGAGCCCTCAGTGTAATGAGGCTGTTTTGAATATTCCTGAGAATATTTGAGAATTCCCTGAACTTTGCAAAGTTCAATAAGAAAGCCAAGTCATGTCCTTGACCATTTATTTGGGAATACATTCTACCTTTGCCTGGGGCATTCACAAAGTAGGCAGAGGGACGTTGAAAAGCTGGCCTTTTAACCCATATTAGTTTATTTAATTCAACCACCTTTGAAACAGGGGTTGTTATCTTGATGTTAGTAAGGAGGAAATCGACTCAGCCAGCGTCACACTGCCTGGATATGGCAGAGCCAAGATGGAGCTCAGGTGGCCAGATGCCCATTCTCCTCCATACAGCACATTCTTCTTAAAGATTATAATCACCAAATGGGCATGTGCCCCACATGGATAAGTCACTGCATGTGGGGCTCCTGGAAGAAAAGGCACGGCCTTGGGTGAGGAGGCTCTCTGTCCTTGAAGCAATAAAAGCATCCATTACAGAACTGGGTCCTGCCAAAGGGACCTGGAGTTGCCACAGATTGATTTCATATGTTTCAAAAGGAACATTCAACATGGCAAGTAAGAGTTGGCCTCAGATTTAATTCTAACTCTGGAATAAGCAAGCTGAGGGATAAAAGCAATTCCCTCTGGGCTTAAACAAAGAGGAAACAGAAATAGTCCTTATTGAAATCAGCCATACTCACATCTTTAGAAATTACCATAAATGCTTATGACAGAGACTGTTTTTATTCCCTGAGATCCACTCACCCCTTGTCCACAGTCATATACCCCCAGTTTTTAGCAGGGCCCTTGGCTACTCACGTAAAAGACTACATTCCCCAGCCTACCATGGGGTTAGGCATGGCCATGTGACCAGGTCAAGCCAATAAGATACAAGCAGAAGTGTGGGGCCCCTTTGTGGATTCTTCCTTCAAAGACAACTGACCCAGCCTCCTGCTTGAAAAGGAAATGTGGTTTGCCATCTTGGATCATGAAGACCAGGGCCCGAGCTTAGAGATAGCTGCTTAGTGAGCTGTAAGGAATTTTGGGGGCAGATTGGATTTTATGTCTGAGAAAAATGAATTTCTTTCTTGTTTCAGTCACCATTGTGGATCTCTGTTACTTGTGGTCAAACCTAGTCCTAAGTAATCCAAACACATAAATGTTTGACAGGTTTGAACCGTGATTTTTGTGTTTGTTACTTTCGGGGAATGAAAATGGCTTGTTCAAACATACTTACAGGGCGCGTGCGTGCACGCACACACACACACACACACACACACAGACAATTATGAGAGGTTGATGATCTTTAATCATCATTTGGATGACCCATTTCTTCTTTCAGACTTTTGGATGCCTATATTAAATACTTCTTCTTCTTCTTTTTTTTTTTTTTTGTTACGTCTAGCACAAATTTTGGAAACAACAATCTATCATCATTTATATGTTAATTTCATTTAAATAAATGACACTATGAACAAAGTACATCTCTGTAGTGCATGGAAAACATATGGGTGTTAGTCTACAAGGGGTTATTAACTTTACACTTCCCATCTGGAACCCATAAAGGATCTGTTCTCCGAGATAGTAAAGACCCAAGGTCACACTATAACATCACATTTGCAGTGAATAAGAAGGCCTTCTGATGTTTGAAATTAGGAGTTAGCACTCCTATAATAATTCTGAAAAGACACAATACTGCCTCTTAGGCTCCCATTTACACAGAGGCACTACCATAACTACAACCTGTGTGTATAAGGAAATTCTAACGTGGGTTATGACGCCTAAAAGCCATTTGAAAAAATCACTGAGATCCAGAGAGTTTTATTTAATCTTTATAATCTTATCAGTGATATGCTAATTAGTTCTCTGTTATTAGCAGGTCAAGTGTCAGAAGGAAACTGGTAAATTACATATGTGCCACGCTGCTACCCCGACAGTCAATTTTTAATGGAAGCACACTTGGAGTTTCAATATTTGTGGCAACAATCCTGGTAAATAGAAGTATCCCTCCAAAAGAAAAAAATATGGGAAAAAAACACATAAATCTTAGGTTTTAAGAAAATTCATAAGAATGTGAAAGTAGATGGATTGGAAGAGAAGCTTAGCAGCCTTGCTTTGGAACTTCACATTCTGCTTTGCCGCTTCCTAGCTGAAGAAATGTGGATGCTGCTGATACTCCACGCAGAACACCTTGGCTACCTTCTCTATTTCCGTGTCCTCTCTCCCAGCCTTGGTGGGCTTCTGTTTTCAACAGCCCCAAGTATGGGACTCTTGCTTGGTGGCCAGTTTCTGAGCAGAAGCTGCTTTGCCCATATGGCAGAGACAGCCAGAAATGCCTCCCAGAATGGTCCATAGCCAGCCAATTCAGGGTGTGGGAGAATGAACCCCATTTCCTTGTGGGAGAAACTGAGGGGTAACTTACACCCTGGAGTTCCGTTGCCGGATCAAGAGAAGCGCCCTCTCTGGAACTTTTCCTAAATCTTGCTAGCTTCTCATTTCTCCTGGGAGCATTTCCTTAATAAACTGCTTTCTCGTGATTCCTTGTGTCAGGGTCTGTTTCTGGGGAACCTGACCTAAAACAGCAGTTTTGTTGTGTTTGGACAAATTATTTGTCTTGGTTTTTTTCCTCTGCAAGGTGTAGGCAATAGCTATCCTCACTTCATGAGGCCCTTGTGAGCTTTAAAGATCATGTGCATAGCACTTAGCCTGCCTCTGCCATGTGTTTGGGTGCAATCCATGTTATCCAAAACGGGTGCTCGCAGAGGAAGGCATGCCACCCGTTTTGTTCATCTCTATCTCGCCCTCCCCTTTCCCATTTAAAGTGCATACAGCCACTGGGGAAGTATGCTCAATGGCACTTTCTTCACATCCTGCACTGGGTTATAAACTCTTCAGGGCAGAGACTGCACCTAGAGTGTGCCATGATCTCAGTTTGCCTGGGACTGTCTCAGTTTTGGCACTGGAGATCCTGCATCCCTGGAAAACTTTGTCTTGGATAAATCAGAATAGCTGTCACGTTATACCTCTTTTGTTTCTGATTGTGTCTTACCGTCTAAGCACACTGATGGGCATAGAGTAAATGCTCAACAGATACTTGACGCGTGAAATATCAATCACGTATTGACATATGAGTACCGATCACATTTCATGACGTGCCTTTTCGTCTGTTTTCTCTGGGAAGGTGTTTGTGGGGGCTCAATGTAATCACAAGAGTCCTTAAAAGTGGAAGAGAAATGCAGAAATGGGGAGTTCAGAAGATGTGACTATAGAAGACATGCACAGGGGAAGGACTCAAAGCCCCACTCCCGCCTTGCTGGCTTTGAAGTTGGGCAAAGAGGCTGCCTCTCAAAGCTGGAATGGGCAAAGACACAGATTCTCCTCAGGCACTGGCCCCCTAGAGCTTCCAGAGGGACTGCAACTCTACCCATATCTCAGTGTAATCCCTGTGAAACCAATGTGGGACCTCTAACTTAAGCAGAAATGTCAGAAAAGAAATCTGTGTTTTAAGGCATGGTGTGGTCACTGGCTACAGTAGCCATAGAAAATGAACAAAGACTCCTTTCAGAATCTGCGGAAAGTGACATGTACTTCTTGCAAGGAAAAAAAAATGGATTCAATTTTAGGAATTTCCAGATGATGACTCCAGGTAAAGGATTTCAGTTCTAATGTCGAGGGCTGTATTCCAGATGGAAAGCAACACACAGTGAACTCCAAGAAAGACTAAACACTGCTGGCCTTGAAACACATGATAATGCATATGTACTTAAGTTTTGCAAAGCAAGAGTCTGGGGTGAATGCTGCATGCCACGTCTTGAGGTGCCATGCTCCAGCAGCAGAGCCCTGGCAGGGGGAAAGGGACCGGCTGTATAAAGCTTCAGTTTCTCTCCTGTGTGATATGGAAGCAGGACTTTCCCATTCAGAATTTCAAGCTTCAGCTCTGAGACGAACCCTGCCCTGGGCACAGGGGGGCTAAAAAGATGAAGCAGGTCGGGTTTTCTCGTGGTCTGGGGTTCTGAGAGGGGCCAGCATAGTAGGGACTCAGCATTCCATCCAGAATGGGCAGATTCAGACTGGAGGGGTCTGAGAAGTCTTGACAGGGACATGGGATATTCCAGGCACAGGCCAGAGTTGGAGCAGAGGCCCAGCGTAGAAGGGAAACAAAAATGAAAATCATAACCTGTGAGTATATTCTGGAAGTAATGAGACCACTATTTAAAAAAAATGAATACAACAAAATAACAATCTAAATCTAAGCGGATGATATCCTTTCAATGCTTCTGTGTGTGGACTGCTCACGGGCCCTATGTGTGGTCCTTCCCTGAGACATGGACCTCCTCCCCTCACAGGCTTCAGAGCATCCAACTCAGTAGTCTTCTTGCCACATTTTAATTTTAACTATAGACATTTTTAACCATTTCTTCTCTGCTTTATCAAACGATTGGCTCTGATTGATTTTAAACATTTAAACATAGGAAGAGTCCTGTCATTTTGGTGAAAAGAAGTATCATAAGCTCTAGGGTAAATTTTACAACCAAAGATTTTTTTAAAGATTATTTATTTATTTGAGAGAGAGAGAGTGCACAAGCCACGGTTGGGGTCGGGGGAGGGGCAGAGGGAAAGGGAGAGAGAATCTCAAGTAGACTCCCTGCTGAATGTGGAGCTTGACATGGGGCTTGATCTTATGACCCTGACATCATGACCTGAGCCTGAAACCAAACGTCAGATGCTTAACCAACTGAGCCACCCAGGCGCCCCCACTAAAGATTGTTTTGAATAATATTGACCCTATTTGAATAGAGAACAGGCCCGTAAAGTCATTGCTTCTCAGAAACTAACAACCCTCTTATTGCAAAAGTTCTCCCTGTTTATTTAAAAACAAAACAAGCGATTGTACCTGTGAAATACAATAAATAGAATGAATAAAACTACTTTGTAAATTACTTACTAGCCTCACAAATGCTAACTCTGTGGTTAGCGTTTATGATTAAATGAAAGCAGATTATAAAAAAGCCTACTCGAATTTTAAAGTTAAATTTGCGTGTGTGTACATAGAAGTCTAAAAATGTATAACAAAATGTTAGTATAAGTCATTCCTGGGTGTTGGTATGATTTTTATTTTGTTATTTTTCCTTGTAATTTCTGCTTCTTCAGTGAATATCTTTATACACCTGAAAATTTTTTCCAAAAATCCCTATCAGAGATTGGTGTTCCCCTGTAGTTTCTTCTAGGAAGATTTTGGGTGATCTTTAGTGGTTTTGTGTCACCCCACGTAGTGACATTTTTTCCAGGGCTGCCAGGCAGGCAGTCCCTGCATAGCTCACGGCATGTGGGGCAGGTGATGGGCATTCTCACGACAGAAAACTTGTACCCTGTTCTTTAGTATGGAGCCCTGGCCAGGCACACCCTGCAGGAAGATGTCAAGTGGGTCCTAGGAGCAGGTCCGGCCTACCTTAGACTGACAAAACAAAGGACAGGTATGCAGTGTCGAAGAGGACAGTTCATGTACAAGTGATAATGTATTAAACAAGTATTCCCAGGGATGGTGAGCAGTTGGAGAAAGTAGGGTAGAAAGGGAGAAAGCCAAGCAGGCATGTGATCTCAAAATTGTGCAGAAGGTGGCTTTAGCCTGAGCCTGTGGGGAAGCTGGTGCATCATGTGTGCCTCAGAATTTTCCCATCCCAAGGCAAGGTGGCTGCTTTACCACTGTCAGTAGCTGGCCTGCCCCTGTTTGAGGGGTGTAAACTCCTAGGCATTTCTATGTGCACGAGGGGAAAAGCAAAGTGTTTCTGGTAGCTGAAGGTGGAGCCCCAGAGAGAGCCTTGATACTACCATTCCTTCTTGGAAATGAACACATCGATCCTCCTTCATTCCATGCACCTTCTGTTCTAGACATCACCTGGATTCTGTGCACACATATCAGCTCTGGGGAATTAAAATCAACGCTGACTTTGAGCCTCTTGTCTCCTTAACTTGATTGTAAACAACAATGGAGAGTAAAATAATACTTATATGTTATTTTATGATGTTCAAAAAGACGGTGCCCTCATATCATCTTGGCCAGTCATTCTCCTTGTTATAATGGAGTGTCGTAGACTTGAAATAGGGACACCCTGAACCTCTTGCAAAGAGAAGCATCAGGAAGTTTAAACTCAACTCAGACTGCTTGATTAGATGGTTTTCTTGCCAAGAATTCTGAGGCCAGGTGTGAATTCAGAGGGCAAAAATGGGTGTGATCAGTTGGTGATGTCTGCCAGGTGTGAGTTCAGAGAAAAATGGGTGTGATCGATTAGTGATGTCTGCCAGGAGCTTGAGAAAAGGAAGGGTGGGCCCTTAGGCCCCTTAGATTCCATCCTTGCTTTCATCTGGTCAAAGCTCCCCAGAGCAAATACACCTTACAGTTTGTACCTTTAGCTTAACATGTTGGTCAAGAAGACATTTCCTTTTCCTTTAAAAAAAAAAAAACCCTCTCTTTCCCTCTTAGTCTCTCCCCTCCCCGTTTTATCTCATTTTGGTGCTTATAGGTTTTTATTCTATAAACACTTTGCAGTCTTTGTGACATGGACTCATTCAGGACATGTTTACAGTACTTAATGACATCTCCCTGAGAAATAATGAGAATGCCTTTAAAGGTTGTCTCCTCCCGTGCGTGCAGAGGGACGGCTCGCCAGGCCTGCAAGATGAGAGCTGAGGGTCTGGCAGGGGGAAAATTGACTTAATTTCTTTTCACCACATGAAATGGAGTGTCTGGGTGATCTGACCTAAATGCATGGCCTAAAAACCAATTAATTCTGAATTGTGAATTTGTGAGCGCATCAAGCTGTGTGTGGAATTCCCGATGAGGCAGACAACGCATACCTGGCTTATTTGCAAAATGTGAAGATTTTTCCACATAAATATACCTAATGGTCGGTTATTAAAGTGCAGCCTCAGTCACATTGCCTCTCAGCTCCAAGCCCTGAAGCAGCTTCCCACGATCTTCTGATAGAAATCTAAGTCCTGGTCGGGCTAGGCCAGCCCTCAGTAGCCCCAGCCTCCCTTCTGTTTGGTCGAACATCCCTGGTGGGTCCTTCACTGCTGCCAACAGAGGGGACCTTTGAGCCACAGGACCCAAGGCACAGAGGTTTGTTTCCTGCTGTCATGGTTCCGAGGTCAGGATGTGCGTCATGGTGGGTATACAGTTGGAAGGGGGATGAGTCCTTGCCATTGTGGAGGTAAGCAAATGCCCAGCTCACCTTCCTTCAGGGCCTGTGGAGTCCCCTCTGCTGTGCATTTACTTGTTCTGTGTCTTCCACCTATGAAATTAGCTCCAATTTTATCATATTCAGTTTAATTCACCCAGTGTTCACTGAGGCCGCTGTGCCTGTGAAGCTGATTTGTTTTGGGGAACAAAAATTAACCAGACATAGAATCTACTTCTATGGACCAAATAAGAAAAAGGTGGGAGGAAATATAAATACCCATAACATGAAGCCAAGTGTGGTGACCACTAATGGAGCTGTAACAAAACAGGACAAGAACACACAGTGGGGAGCTGGTGCCGGGGTATGTGTGTGGGTAGGTGGGTGTGCGTGCACACGTGCATGTGTAGTATGGTGTATGCCTGCGTAGGTTGTGGTGGTGTGGGTGTGTTGTGTGTGTCTTTGGTGTATATTATATTGTGTGTGTGGTATGTGTGTGGGTGATGGGAGGTGAGTATGTGTGTGTGATGTGTGGTGTGTGTGTGGAGGGGGTGGACGTGGTGTGTGCGTATGCAGTATGTGTGTGATGTGTGTATTTTTGTGTGTTTTTGCGGGGTGGGAGGCAGTCTTAGAAGACTTCATAGGAGAGTCAGAGCCTGAAAAATAGGTAGGATTTCTCAGTGAGGGAGGTGGTAGGGAAAGGCTGTGCAGGTGAGCGGGACCGTTTGCTGGAGGCCTCAAACCTGGAAGGCACCCACGGGATGCCAGAGAAGTTGCTGAGGAGTCAGTGAGAAGAGCTGGCTCCACATGGTGAAGGGCTCCAGCTGACAGGCAGGAGTTGGGGGTTATCCTGGGGGAAGCATGGCACCTGGGCTGTCTGAGAATCTGAGCAGAGGTGGCTGCTCAGGCACAGGCAAGGAGAAGGGCTGGAGGGGCAGGAGGGGAGCGTGGGGGGAGGGGGGAGGCAGTCACAGCCATCCCCCAGAGGTGTCCAATCTTGAATCAGGGCTGCAGGAGTGGGAGAGGACCTCCAGACTACAGCCTTGTCTCCCTATAGCACAGGAGCTTATGCCCCCACAGCACTCCCAGAACAAAAGATGATCTGTGCATAAGGGAATCCACTGGAGGACAGTTCTGAGGCACATTCCACAGGGTCCCAGGGGGACACCTGCAGCAGTAACCACTCAGTGGGGCACTCAGTCCTGCTTTTCCTCCTTTTCTGTCTCACTGCCCTCATTCCCTCACTCTGGCTTCCTGGGATCACTTCTCCAAAAACTATAGGCACCAAGTCCTTGTCTCTGGCTCAGTTTTGGAAAAGTGTCCGGTCACTCATGAATTCAGAGCCTGGAAGACGGAGAGGTGACAGTTAACACAGGTGTGGAACAGCTCTTGGCCCATGGAGGGGCGCTCCAGTGGGTGAATACCCCACTCCTGTCCCTATGCAGCACTCTGGAGGGTCCTAAGAGGACTGAGCCTCAGTTGGCCTCGGTGGAGAGTTTGAACCCAAGTTTTCTAACCCCAGCGTTCAAGTTGTTCAATCTGGGTAAATTAGACTCCAGTGTTCTGAACGAGCCTGTGAATACACTCACTCGTATTTATTCCTTCCTCCACTTATTCAGTTATTCAGTCAGTGACAACTCATGTGAACATGAAGGCAGGGACTGCAGTGATGTCTCTCTAAGTTCCTCTACAAGGAACGCCAACGGTTGCCAGCAAACCCCCAGAAGCTAGGAGGGAGGCATGGAACAAATCCTTTCCCCATGGCCTTCTGAAGGAACCAACCCGGCCCCACCTTGATTTTAGACTTCCAGCCTCCAAATGGTGAGACATTAAATTTATATTGTTTAAACCACCCAATTTTGTCACTTGTCACAGCAGCCCTAGCAAATGAATATACCCGATTTCTAAGAGTCCTTTGGTTTACCTCTTGTAGAGTTACCCTTTGTAAATTCCCAGAAAAAAAAATGCAAATTCCAAGACTCCTGGGGGTTGAGATTAAGACCTCTTTCATCTATTTCAAGCATTAAAATATCACCCTTCTTGTTAAAACAATCAAGCAAAACTGTCGCAGATCCAGCTGCCTTCTGCAGACATTATTCTGGGCAAAATCTTTTCATGAAGCTGGAAATGCAGAGGTGGGGGGACAGAGGCTGGGAGCAGGGATAGTAGGAGAGGGAACAGAAGTGAAACCAGAAGCAGCAGCCTTTGTTTCTTCTGATACACTCTCCTTGTCTCCCAACCAACCCACGAAGCACTCTTGCTTGTTCTCAATAGCCCACGAAGGAGAGGAGAGTTGGCTGAATCCCAGCTCATGAGCTGCCCTTGGGGGAGCTGCCAGGCTGTGATGTGGCCTTGACCAAGGCATTGTAGAAACGACAAAAAGAAAGAAGAACCAGAGCAAGTGGCCAGAGCACAACTGTGAGGCTAAACTATGGTGTGGGTTTGTTTTGTTTGTAGCTGCTGTTGAAATCCCAAGCACCTTCATTGCAACAGCTAAGCTCAATGGCAGCCCCTTTGCCCCCACCTGACCCACACCCCAGAGTCAAGCTGGCTAAAGGTCAGCCAGACTTTCACCTATTCTCTTGTGCCAGGAAAACACTTTTATTTGCGGAGTGGGGGTGGGGATTGGTTTTCTGATTTGAGCCTCACTGACCCTTCTCTGCCTTCTCCCTGCTGTTTCTTTTCAGAGGAAAAACCATTTCAGAGCTTTGCTGAATTTACCCATGAAGACTCAACCAATAAATTCCTAACTCAAAAGATTAAAGACATTTATGTACAACATACAAAAAGAAAAGTCTTCCTTACATCAGAGTCCTGGTGTTTGTATAGCTTAACCAAACAGAGAATAATGTTTGAAAGACAAGGACTGACACAGACATTTCTTGTTCTCTAAAACTAAGCTCAATTACTCAAAAAATGTTGCCTGCTTTGTTGTTTTTAAATGCTTTTATCTCTTTCTGATTTATGGTTGTTCTCTCTATAGAAATAGATCTCTCCTTAACCACCTTAGGCAGGTGTATCCCTTGAAGCACAATCCCCAAGAGCTAGGATTCATCCATCAACTGAGCTCGCTGGGAGCCAGAGGTGTTCATGATCTTTTTCCTCTGTGACCGAGTCAATGAATCTATTTCATCACATTCAATTCAAGTTGATGACCAAGGACAAAGAAAATAAAAAAGGAAATTTGGTAGAAAATGACTGGGATCAGAATTCAGAGAAAAGGGAAAGAAGCTAACATTTTTTAAACATCTATTTGGGGACCAGCAGTGAAGGAGAAATCTCCCAACATTTTCTTGATTCTTGATTTTCGAAAAAATTAAGTGTGACTTTGGACAAATTACTGAATATCTTTTAAAAAACTCATCTGTGCGAGGTGGATGCACTTTTTAGCCCCAAACAACTAGTTACCTCACATAGCACTATTTCATTTTTAAAATTTGTTTGTTTTTTGTTTATTTGCATTATTTCATATTTATTAGGTGATTGTGACTTTTGGGGTCATATTTCCCATGATTTGCGTTTTGAAATATTTGTTTGAAATTTTTCAACTTAGAATTTTGTTGAATAAATAGATGCATGAATAAATTACAAAAAACTAAATTATGATGAGTGAGGCACTATTGTAACCCCAGGTTATGAAACTGAACACATGGGCTCCTGTCTTCTTGTGAGGGATAGAAATGGCTTTAAAAAAAAAAAAACTTTGCTATTTTCTTAATCAACAAATCAAGTGTATCATTTCACATATAATTTAAATGCTTTATAAACCTGCAATAATAAAACATCACACAGATAGTGGTACGCAGCCTTTGGTTGAAAATAAGAGTAACAAAATGCTTGAAACATATTTTTTTATCATCTGATGCCAAAGAGACAACAGGGTATTCTTCAGGAATTATAAGAGAAGGTGGGTGTCCTTTTGTACTCTGCATCGTCTGTGTTAGCTATTTTCCTGGTGAGTGTTCTGAAGCAAGACTGCCTAAGGGAAGCAGCTTCTTGGCATTTTCAAGTTTGAGAAGTTGGTTTGACAGTTGACCAACACCAATGGCCACCATCATTGCGTTTTCAGATTGTGATTATTAACTGTTCTGGAATTTCTAAGTTTGAGGTTCTCTTCCACAATTGGGGACCTCTCAAGAGTCTTTGAGCCTTATCCACATTATTTCTAGAAAACAATATATAGGAGCAAGCAGGTGGGGTGATCCTACCTGCAGGGTCCAACAGTGGGGTGCATGTGGCATCTTGCCAGAGCATCCTTCGTCTCCATCTCATCCACCTCAAGGAATCCAAACAGGTGCAGGAAGTGTCTAAGACGTACCTCCTGGCGTGGTTTTGTTTCTTCATTATTTCCTGCAGAGCAGGGCTGGGGACTTTCATTTGCTTTGTGTCTGCTCTCTTCGGCAACTCCAAGCTGTTTGTGGTGATTGAGAAATACTGTGTGAGGAGATGGCCCCCAAAGGAAGTGTGTCCTTGGGACTTGACATGTTTCTGCCCCTCCCTGATGCAATCACCTAATCTTAGAAGTCCCTTCCTTGAAAGAGCAAGGGGCTCTTAGGAGAAGAGTTAGTAAGACTAAGTTGTTGCCCTGCTGTACAGACTTGGTGGAGTCCATGGAAGAGCTTTTGGTCAAGGGATTAAGCTCGGAGCTTGACTGACACACTGGTGTGGAAACCATTCCAGAATTCCTCAAAGATTCTTTCAACATCTTGACTTTCTTGTGATTGAAATTGACGAATAGATCTAGGTAGACCAAAGATTCCACCTTTCACTATAAAACTAAGTTGATGAGAACTTAGATAGCACTTCACAAACTCTTTGGTCCCGGAGTCTCGTTATATTCTTAAAAATTACTGAAGACCCCAAAGAGTCTTAATTTGTGTGGGCTACATCTATTGAAGTCAAATATTCACCATATTAGAATTAAAACAGAAAAATAAAAATACTCATTAGTTCATCTTGAAAGAACAATGGTAAAGCCATTGAATGTTAATATATTTTTAATAAAAATAACTATATTTTCCTAAACAAAAACAGAGAGAAAAGTGGGGTGTTTTTTGTTTGTTTTTTGTTTTTTACATTTTTGTGGATTTCCTTAATGCCTGGGTTGATAAAGACAACTTGATTCTCATATCTGCTTCTGCATTTGATCTGTTGTGTTATGTTACTTGGGTTGAAGTATATAAAGAAAACTATCTTTATACAAATGGTTGTTGGGAAAGGAAGAGGTATTTTAGTAGCCTTTTCCGATAACTGTGGATATTTGTGCTTTTTTGATGCCACAACAAAGCCCAATAAAAGGTAGTTTCTGAGAAGTTATTTGCAACATAACTTCCAAAACACTTGTCCTATTTTGACACTTATAAAATGTCCTGATTAAATAAAGGAGGGGGGGCTTATTCCATTGTGATTAATTTTAAGGGGTAGGAGTTAGTTGGATTGGTACTATGAAGCATGAAGACCTTATCTACCACTGTTAGGCTCAGTCTCTCTCTCCCTCTGCCTCACCAAACTTGAATTCTGTTAAGTGCTTTATTGACTAAAATGTGATGTGGAATTAGGTGGAAAAGAACCCAAGCCTGCCAGCCTTCTCACCTCATTTATACAACAGTTTATAAAATGTCAGGGCAAAGTCTTGCAGAGTCAACCAGGTGACTGCACTGGCTTCCCTAATTCTTAAAGAGGTTACTGATGCTGGATTGAGACAGAATGAAAAATCAATCCCTTGTTACGTCAAATAAAATGTTCACCGGGTAAAAATGGAGCATGTGAATAATGGTCAGAAGACATTAAAGGTACATGTAATTGTACAGTAAACACAGTGGTTTTAATATGAGCTGTCTTTGTGTGTGTGAGACAGCTGTCCTCTGAGCACCTGCCCAGGACTTTCATTTACAACAGACTCCAGCTTTTGCCTGGACGCTGCTTCACACAATGAGGACTGGCACTGTATTCCCATCCCTCTCTTTACATTCCCTCTCCCTCTTGTCTTTGGACTATTGTTTCCCAACCTTTGTGACTATGTGTAGACCTGTGTGCTCACCAGGGCTGTGAGCTCAATTACCGGCCACACTATTGAGATTTGTCTGAAACAGCATCATGAAGCTGAAAAGGAAAGAAATTCGTGAGTGGCCCATCCATCCTTCCTCAGAACACTGGTGTCTCATTTCACGCATCCACACGTCCCAGAAAACAAGTAAACCTCTGCACACTCAGGCTCCCATTGGCTTGACTCACATCTTCATCTGTGTGAGAAGCCTCCTATAGAGTCACTGCTCAATGAAAGGATTTGGCAAAGGACTTTTCCACTTCTTTTCCCACCTACAGTGCCTGAACCCCCTTCAATGTTTAGCAGAGCTCTTACAGTGCTTTTTCCTATGGTCTTGAGCAATATGGCTTATCAGGGCATTTTTCTTTTTCCAAGGACTCCAGAAGCTATACACTGATTTTTCTTTGAAGAGTATTTTTTCTTGTTCTGGTTTGTTTCCAGGAAATACATGTCTGTTTATATAGTTTTAGTTCCTGGGGAACATGCCTGCACTACCCAGTAGGTGGACCTCCTGGAAGAGAGGCCTTCTGAAAATGACTAATGAACCCCTGAAAGGCTTATCAGCTTTTTGCTACCACTGAACTAGTGCAGATTTGCAAGAGACACATTTACCTTAAAATGCAATGAATACAATCCCATTTACTTTGGGTTCAGGCCAAGAAATTAATCTGACTTATTTGCAGGTGAAATAACTTTGAGTTCAGACAAATGAAGACCTATTTTAAGTACTTTTGTTCTTTGAACTGTAGAGACGTGACTTAGTGCTGCTTTGCTTGAATACTTTAAGCTTAAGGAGGCCACTTTGCCAGTGGAAGTACCCAAGGGAAAGGAAAAAGCTCCCTGGGGGACAGGGCCAAATGGCAAAATGCAAGGCTTGACTCTTACAGGTTAGAGTTCACTGTCCATTGTATGCTGGGGTCCACCTGGCCGCTGTTGTTTGGGAAATGATCCCTGTTGGTAATTAACATCCCCTCCCCTACAGATATTTACAGGAAAAACAGGTAATATTGAGCAACGGAGACTGGCCTAAATCTGAAAGGTTGTTTTTTGCCGTACTTTTCTGAGAAGAGCCAAGTGGTCAATAGAACTGTCCCCAGAGAACACTAATCAATATGTCCTCCAAAGGAGGGATGTTCCTGATCAGAAGGTGAGTCCAGGGCAGATTAGAGCTGGAGAGATGCTTCCACAGGGGGCTCTGAGGGAATGCAGGGAGTCTCAGGTCTCCTTCCTTGCATTTGCCTGTTATCTAGAGATGCATCATTTTAATTTGTTAATGAGCAACCCTGAGCATCTTCTATGTGTTAAGAGAGGCTGAGAAAAGACTCTTGACCCAAATTCACACGTTTGGGGAAGAGGTAGGGGTGAGGAGGTCAAGGAAAGATTCAAGAAGAGGTGACTTCTAAGTTGAGCTCTAAAGAATGAATGTTGGCTAGCACTTTCGGAGATGCCTGGGTTTGGTTTCCCCAAAAGCAGACTCTGAAACAAGGAAAGGAGGACATGATGTTTTTATTTGGGAGGTGATCCTGGGAAGGACCATGGGGGTGGGAGGGGCAGGGAAATGAGACAGGGAAGGGGAAGGGAAGGCAAGGCAGCCAAAAGTGTTTGTCTTCATCAGGTTTGGATGGCACCATCCTGCTGAAGGCCTCTGGGAGAGCGTAGGAAACATGCCTCAGAGCCGTCCCATCTGGGGAGATGGAGGTGGGTGCCTATCTGCCAGCAGCCATCAACCATCCTTGAGGTGATTTTCCGAGGCACTAATTTCCAGGGACTTAGACCTGCCTTGCGGGTGGGCCTGAGCTCTGAGCATCTGAGCCTCACGGGCTGGTAGTGTTGGAAGATGTCACACAAGCACACGCAGAAATGGCCACTTGCTGGCCCAGGACAGAAGGGCATCTCCAGAAGGGACTCAGGGGACACAGGCCACAGACCATTCCTTGCAGAGAAAGCAGCCCAGAGATGATGGGCTTAAACTAGCAACAACCATGCTGGATGGATTCCCGCTTGGAGAGCTGAGTGCCACCCGGCGGTCTTCCTGAATGCAAGTTTCCTGCTGCAGCTCTCAGAAGTCCCTGGGGAGATCTCTAACCTATTTCAGGTAAGAACTTAGCCCAGGATTTCTTCAGTACCTCCCATCAGTGTATTTGTCTCTGCCTTGGGGTTTATAGATCTATGCCAGATCCCTGGAAAAAGTGATGGGATTTTAGGAGCAACAGGATCTTTTCCTTAAAACCAGCTGTCTCTTCTTCTAGAGCTAGTACCCTAGCTTTAGATGAAGGGTTGGCATTCCTGACCACTGGATGCTCCAGGTCACTAGATTTTCATGGGTAGAATTCCATAGGCAGGTCAGCCCCCTGGCCTCCTACCTGCCTTTTGAATGTGCCAAGTGGTGAGCCACCCCAGGGCCTTTGCTTCCCTTGTCCTTTCCTCGGGAACATCCAGCCCCAGATCATTCAGTGATGGCTCCTGCTTTCCACCAGTTGTAAAGGCCATCACAAAAAAAGGCCACCTCTTGCCTGATTTTGGTTTTATCTTCCTATTGATAATTGCATCCCTTCATTTCGTTTCCTTCCTGAGCTTGCAACGTACAGATTTCCTTTTCTCTTGCAGTTTTCCTTTCTTTCTCTCCTTGCCTTTGTTCTGGAGTGCTCAGGGCTCCCTCCCTCCAGTAAGCTGTCAAGCCAAGACACACACTGGGCAGTGTTGATTGATGCCAGGTGAGCAACTCCCAGTGATTTTGTGCGCCTGTGTTTATTTAGCAGGCTGAAGTTTCATTTAATCCTGAGGAGAGGTCCTGGATTCGGGCTGGAGATTCACAGACCCGAAAAGAGCCTGGAGGCTTGGTTTGCTTTTGATAAGCACTGAGACGTTGGATTCTTATTTAAATGGCTCAGGCCCACCCACCCAACTATTCCTTTCTCTTCTAAGATATGGGTAAAGCTCTCTTACTGTCTGTTCACCTCTCACTGGCCTAGCCAGCTCTTCCTTGCAAACTGCTGCCTGCCTACTAGAAAACACATACAATTGTCAGGTCCACTGTGAGCTTCTCCCCTCACTGCCCACCTGGGGTATCCTGTGAAGCGGCGGCATGGTCCTCTGCCCTAGGGAAGTAGACAATCAAATGGACCCCCCCCCCACAGCCTTTGTTAAGTAACGGAAATGCCCCATGCCAGGTGATAGTGGACACAGAGTACCTGAGCTGTGGTGACAGACCCCACAGGAGTTTTCAAGAGAAACAGGCATGTCAGCTTCATGGGCAAACTATCTTGATTGCTAAATGCAATAACTGATTCAAGTTTTAGAAGTCTTACACAGGCTCATGGACATGTCAGCAGGCTTCCAGTCCTTGACCTTAGAAATCCTGCCATGTGACCTCTCAAGGGAGTCTTGCTCCTACTATAACTTACTGTTTCATTTTCTTTTTGTTTAAGAAAAGTAATGTTCTTGTAGAAAATTTTCCTCATAGAAAGTGCAGACAGAAATAAGATAAAACAAAATCTCCCATAGATCTCCCACTTAGAGGAAAACCACCATCTTAGAGTCAGTGGCTCCAATCTCACATGGAAACACTGCTATGCATCCCTAGGTGTGGATTCTCATTTGACTGCTGCAAAAGTTATCCGAGGGGGGCAGGGACAGTCATCAGTTTTGCACATTTGTAGAACAAATCACCCTACGCTGTGTCAAGTGTGGATGGCAAAGTGAGGGAGGGTATAGAAGGGCAAGTTAGCTTCAGTGGTAAAGAGGAAGGGGCAGATGAGGAAGTCCTCTGCATGTGAGGGGTAGAGGGGAGGGTGGACAGGACACACCTGAGCAGAGACGGGCCACTAGACTTCATCCTTATCCACCTACTCGTGGGCATTCTGTGACCACGGGCTCCATCAGGCTTCCTTTGGCCCTGGGAGTAAGGGACTGGGTATTTGGCAATCCAAAGATCCCCTTCCCTGTGTGATAGCACAAAGGTTTGCAATTCCAAACTCCAGGTCTAAGAAAGCACCCTTGGGTACTTTTAAACACTGTCAAATATCAAATTATTTTCTTAGATGTTGGTACTCTTCCATCACTGGCACCTAAACACATGCTAAATTTGCATATTAGCTAACTCCGCCTGGGGGTGGTGTAGGATGGGGTATATTTCAGGGCAAGAAGAGCTTTCGCGTCAAAGCGTGTGGTTATCTATGCTATATACTCATGTTATAGGAAAAATGGTCATTTATCCCACAACTACCTTCTATTAAATCCATTGGTTCACTGGGAAATTCTACTGGTTCTACTCTACCAAACTGAATGGTATGTGTAGTTTCAGAGCTGGGAACCATTGAATTTCCTTATTCAATAGAATGGAGAGAATGTGGATTTCTGGGACAATATACAAGAGAAGAAAAAATGAACTAAGATGGCAGAAAGCTGGCTGCCACATGGGGGACAGGACCATGAGAATCAGTGATACTAGGAGAGGAACAGTATGACACTCCCCAGTTTGGTGTTCAAATATTCACTGAAGTCTAAGGCATTACGAAGTGCTTCATGCAGTGGGTTTTTAAAAAAATGGGCATGGACAAAGGGGATGTTTCACACTATTGGGATGAAATTTGGAAACACACATGAAGAGTTGGAGCTCAAGCCTGGGGACAGAGTCGCCCTTGGGAACAGAAGTCCTTCAGGAATGTACAGAAGTATCAGGAAGGCTTTGGATTTCCCTGGGGTCTGAGATAAAGACTTAAGGTGATTTGACCTGTGTTACAGAGACACTACCTGACATTAGCCTGTGTGATAACTGCAGTTCACAGTGTAGGTAGCAGGTAATCGTTGAAGAGTGAAATGTGCTCCTCCTCAGTATTGAAGCCAATATCCATGCCTCATCCAAACTGGTGTGATTTGTGCAGGGAAAGCAGAGATGGGGAGAAACACAAATGCACACAGAGTGAAGCAAAAGTCAGCTTTGATTATATCAAGCTGGTGATTTAAGACTAGCTTTGCACTTTGCAAAGAAGAAGCACTATTTGCCTCCTTTCAGAGTTCAAATCTGAGAATCACTGAGTTTGGGTGTAAGTGAGTGATGAGAATTTGCGTCTGGAGGAGGTCTTTGGTATGGTGGTTGTCTCAAACATTTTTGGGCCAAATCCCCATAAGTTATAAGGGCATGTGCCCTAACACATGCAAATATATTTGTTTACCTGTTGTGTATTACTATACCATGAATAGTATAAAGCATATGTAAGTCTGATTTTTAAAAAAAATGATGAAATAAACATGCTTATGAATATAAATTTTAATATTTTCTTCCCACACCTGTGGATCTGCTGCTGCTCCCTAGGGAGAGTGCACCACTTGGAAGATTCCGGAGAACCACAGGATCTGTCATTGGAACAGACACATAGGTCATCCCATGGGATGGGCCAGGAGGATGCAGGTAAGGTTGAAGGCATAGGTGAGTATCAGGGAGAGGGAGAATTCTTTTTGGTCGCATTAGCATATTGCCATGAAATGTTCCAGTAAAGTGCCTTGAGGTATGTGTATCTATGTGCTGAAATACGAGGTATTTCTGCTTCAGAAGGGAGTCTCCTAGTTGGCTATTTACTACTCAGCCAGGCTAGTCATAGACATGGGTGACTGTTTCCCTGGTGTGTAGGGGACTGGTTTACTGTCTTCCATCACTTTCATTAATAAGGAAGGACAGGGATGCTTCGCAGACTTCTAGCTCCCGATGTTCCATGATGTTCCCCTACAGCACTCTGCTGAGTTGTTTAGGAAAGGAAGGTCCTGCATAACAGAACTGAACTGATTTTAACTTTGCTTTTAAGAAGATAAGAAGGAGCATTGATAACTGTTATTCTTGTTTCCTTACAAAATCTATTTGGGGTAGACTCATGAGGGCTAAGAGCAGCATGCCACCCCTCCTGCTCAGCCACAGGTTCTGAGGAAATTACAGCCTGTATGGGGTTTGAGCACCATTATGATCAATAATGTATGAAGCTCCTTCTAGCACAGCAAGCTACCAAGCAACATGTAAGAACAGTGATAGAAAGCACAGCCCATTGTTCCAGGAGCCCAGAGACAGGAAACGGCCCATACCTGTGGGTCTGATCTCTCTTTAGGAACACTCTGTAAGACTTTGGTTAAGTGCTTTCTGTTGTAATGTGGCCATGATTACATGATTTCGAGAATGGGAAGTGAGGCCTCCAAGGTCTCCTGGGCACAGAGTGCTCTGCATATGCTGTCTTATTTCACTCTCTGAACCACACTGAGAGGAGGGTGTTCTCAGGCTCATTTCACAGGAGAGAAATGGAGGCTCAGAGCGGTTCAGCTCATAAGCAGTGGGGCTGGAAGGAGAAGCCATATCTCAGCAGCAGAGCCCCCATGCTGTGACAGAAGCTACTGAGACACACCACAGACAGAATATGCCAAGAAGGGGTTGTGCTTCTTTGGGTGTTGGTACATCCAAGATTGAGCTAAATTTAATGCAGTGGTTGGTGTAATGTGATGGTGAGGATGTGGACATCACTGCATGACTGCCAGGAGGGAGTTGGGTAAGATGGGAAAAGCAAAACAAAAGGCGGAACTGACTGGACCAGAAAATATATTCAAATAAAAACAGAATTACTGTGCAGAAGATTTTATTTTAATGGAGTTCCAAAAGTTTATTTTTACTTTTGTTTCCCTTGTCTCAAGAGACATATCTAGAAAGATGTTGCTATGGCTGATGTCAGAGAAGTGACTACCTGTCCTCTTTTCTAGGGTTTTTATGGTTTCAGGCCTCACATTTAGGTCAGAATGGCTAAAATAAAAAAACACAAGAAACAACAGGTGTTGGTGAGGGTGTGGAGTTAAAGGAACCCTTGTGCGCTATTGGTGGGAATGCAAACTGGGGCAGCCATTGTGGAAAACTGTATAGAGATTCCTCAAAAAATTAAAAATAGATCTACCATATGATCTATTAATCACACTACTGGGTCTTTACTCCAATTCAAAAGGATATATACACCCCAAGTTTATACAGAAGCATCATTTACAATAGCCAAGATACGGAAGCAGTCCAAGTGTCCATCCACGATGAATGGATAAAGAAGATGTGGTATATATATACAATGGAATATCACTCAGCCATAAAAAGAATGAAATCTTGCCATTTGCAATGATATGGTTGAAGCTAGGGTGTATTATGCTAAGTGAAATAAGTTAGAGAAAGACAAATACCATATTTCACTCCTATGTGGAATTTAAGAAACAAAACAGTGAACAAAGGGGAAAAAAAGAGAGGGAACAAAGGAAAAAAGAGAAAGAAAACCCAAAAAACAGACTCTTAACTAGAAAGAACAAACAGACGGTTACCAGAGGGGAGGAGGGGAGATGGGTAAAATAGGTGAAGGGGATTAAGAGTGCACATAACTTGATAAGTACCGAGTAATAAATAGAACTTATAATATATAGAATGAATAACTATATTGCACACCTGAAACTAATATAACACTGTATATTAACTACACTGGAATTAACATAAAATAAAATAAAATAATGTTACCACAATTAAAAAACCCCAAAAAAACCCTGAATTATAGGGATGATTCCCTGAAGTGATGGATATCTATAACCATGTCTCTATCAATGTTTTGTATCTCCATACTTCCATAAGAACATTTATGGATGCTAAATGTAAAATATAAGGAATAAAATAGTTAAGCACAAGTTCAAAATATGCAGAATAAAGAGGTCATGGACACTTTTTATCAATAACTAGGCTAAACGTAGAAACAATTCTGAGTTCAGCACTCATTAGATACACACCTACACCATTAAAAGCATAAACATTTGGAAAAAAACAAACTAAGGTAAATTTCCCTGTAGTTCCCCAACTCCTGGCAGCTCCTGTGAAAGGAGAAACTGTACAATGTATTACATACTTCTCACGTGGTAAAGAGGAAACACGACAGTTTTTCAAGAGTTCATCTGTTTTATCTGGTCTAATTCTTTAAAAATGTTCTATTGTGCACATCTTTATATGCAGGACAGTGAAAACATAGTAATGGATCAAGTTCTCAGCAGAAGTTCTTTTCCAGACACTCTGGGCACCTCATGGGGTGATGAAGGAGCCGGGGCCGTCGGTCAGTGTGCCAGATGCTGAGATGCAGGGCTCGGCTTCCCCTTCGAGTGAAGACCCTCTGTCCAGATAAGAGGATTAGGGTTAGCTCACAGCCACCAGACATACCTCAGCTTCTGAGCCCTTAGAGGGTGGCCCAGTGGTACAAAGGCCTGGCAACTTCTGCTCCCTGTGCCATTCTTCGAATAGGCATAGACTTTGTCAGGTTGCACTATGGTTGGATGGCCCCCAAACTTGCTGCCTCCTGTTTCCTTATCCATAGTTATCTCCTAATAACCATTTTGCACCCCTGACTTACACTGCATGTCTGCTTCCCAGAGAGCCCAACCTGCAAGAGTGACAGTAATTCCTAATATTATTTACGAGGAATGGGTGGGAGGTTGTCCCTACGACCCTAAGTTTTAGGGACTCACGTATTTATGAACTGCAGTAAGCACCAGCAGTTTCATCAGGTCACAGGCTGACACTTGTCACTTACAGTCTCCCTAATGAGACTCAATAAAACTTGAGGGGAAAATGACTTGTAACCTCTTTATCTTGTTCCTTCTCTTGACCGAGCATTTTCCTTTGAACTCTTT
>NW_024424675.1:2477498-2497819 GCF_017311325.1 Ursus maritimus
CGTTGCAGATAACATATTTGATATCCTGTCTTCTTTTCTAAATATCCCATTTTTTAAAAAGATTTTATTTATTTATTTGACAGTGAGAGAGACAGCCAGCAAGAGAGGGAACACAAGCAGGGGAAGTGGGAGAGGAAGAAGCAGGCTCCTAGCAGAGGAGCCTGATGTGGGTCTCTATCCCAGAATGCCAGGATCACACCCTGAGCCGAAGGCAGACGCTTAACGACTGCGCCACCCAGGCGCCCCCTAAATATTCCATTTTTATGTGTTTTCCTGACCTTGGCAAGTTATCATTTGCTTTCCCCCTCCTGAGTTCACTAATCCCTCGGAAGTTCACAGGAGGAGCTCAAGAGACTTACCCAAGTCCTTGCTCATAGATGTTTGAAGATGAGGATCTGAACCTAATTCTTTCAATGCCAAATTCTGAACCGCAAAGTCCTTGTCCACATGAGTCCTTTGGATCTTGCTCAGGTCTTCACAAAGTTGAGCTGAGGCCTAATAAGGGTGTCCTACATGCAGCCTCTAGTGAAAATGGAGCTGCCCCACCTCTGGGAAATGCACTTTAGGCCCTTCATTATTATCAAGAAAAGGGTCCCTAACAATGGCCTTGGGTTTCCCTTCTTCCTGGAGCCTGCTGTTGGATGCACTCAGACTGATTCACACACCTTGTGTGTGTGCTCTAATTGGCCTCATCCCAGGGCACCAGGACCCTTCTTCATTTACTCGTGGGCGGTGCCTCCCTCCATCCGCCACAGAGCAACCGTTGCTTTTCCAGACGTACTTCTTCATGGAGATAGTGTAAAGTCAGGACGGTCTGGTTTCAAACTGAACCTCTGCACCCCCACCCTGAGAGACACACACACGCATATACAAAGCCAAGGCTGACGTGCCCTGGGACCTTGTACCAGAACAGGAAGAGGAATGGGAACAGGATGACTGTGCTTGGCCTTCTAACCGAGACAATAAGGGGCTTGTGGGAGTCTCCACAGGAGCCCTGAGAGAGAGGGTGCTCCTTAAGCTGACAGGCCACCACGAGGACATTGCTTCTAATTTAACCTGACAATGTAGTCATTACAAGCCTTCTCCAACTTGCTGGTCTGCAGGAACAAAGGGAAATTCTCCCACCAAGAATGTCAAGGAGCCCCTGGAAAGATCCCCCTGTCCCTGTGCTCTCCCTACCGCCTATCCTAAGCAAAAGAAATAGAGATGTGTGTTCATATCTTCATGTGCAAAGACTGGGAATGAGGTGGCTGGGATAAAATGATTTTCCTTTTCCCCTGAGAAGAAAATTGCAAATGTGACAATGTGGCTCAAACAAAAGCAAAATGCAGTGTGTCTTTTTAGGAGTTTTGCTCAAGTTACAGAAAATACGCATACACAGGCACATTCATACAAATGCAGAGGGGTTCTATTTCTCATACTTATTTATTTCTTTGCAACAATTTATCAACCAAAAAACCAGAGCCTTGTGTTAATCATATTACTAGAAATGCACTCTTACAAACACGTCTTGTACTCTGTGTTTTTCTTCAAGTATCTGATTTGGCTTTAACGAAAGATTGGGAGGGCTGCACAATGTGTGGGAATAATTGCCCCAAAGCTCCAAATATTTATTACCAGGGCAAGCTGCAAGCCACAGCCTCTGACGTGCCCTTGGCGGTCTGGCCCCCATTCTTCTTGACAATGGGGTGGATGGAGGGAGAACTGTTGGATTGTTTACTACTTCAAGACATTTAAAAAGGTAATGAATGTACAAACAGCAAGGAAAAAAGAGCCCTCTGTAAGGTGGCTTAGAGTCGGGATAGAAAATTCAAACAATTTTAGCCTCAAAAAGTCAACATTAGACACCCTTCTACTAAGGACCTACAAACAAACAGAGTTACTCTGTACACACATTAACACACACAGCTCTGTGCTGCCGTGACTTTCACCTTGCAGAGCCTCGGGTTCATGCAGGCATTTGCAAAGGACTCCACAGGTTCCAGAACCCGGAGCTTCGTCTCCTGAGAGCTTTGGGTGTCAGAACTTTCACGCCTGGCTTGTCTGGGACAGATGAGGGCAGGGGGAGAAATTCCCATCCAGGCTGGGGCCGCATTTGGCCCTGAGACCAAACCATACCGGGGTGTGGAGCATTCTTGCCATCTCCTTGAGGTTCAGGGAGACAGATGGCTCTTGTGTCCCTATGTCCCACATCCCGCGTAATTAAAAGTCAGAGGGTTACCCTTTTAAAAAGTAAATAATTAATAATTGGAAAGGAATCTACCATCTTATCCGTTCACTCACATGGGCCTAGACAAGTCAGCTGTTTGCTTTCCTTCCAAGCATTGACTAAGATGATTGAGAAAATAAATTCTCATAGTTTCATTCTTTTCTGTTTTGTGAGAGATTTAGTCCGATGCTACTTAAAGATTGCCCTGTTTATTCAGCCAAGTCTTTGCTTATGATAAACGGGGCTGCCCGGTTACTCAGCCATTTAGCTAGAAACAGGAGATTGAACGATTTCAGAGAATATTCCATTTTCCACACCGACATTAGAAGTTGTCCACACACTGGTGTGTCTGGTGCTCACTGTGCCTTCTAATTCCTTCCAAATAGAATCAAACAAGAACTCACACAAGAAAGACGTGCTCTAAAAAATTGTGCTCCTCCTACCTTTTTCCATGTGTTCATCTTGCAAACCTTATCATTCTGAAACAGTGTTAACTCTGAGTTTCCCCGTTTTTGTAAACTGAAGTCATTTATTGCATCACATATCAAGAGGAGGTAAAACAAGAAATAGAACATTATTCAAAAATACATTGGCCATAGGGTTCTTTGCAACCCATCACCTTAAATGTGATTATGCAAAAAGAGAAAATTTAATATAGCAATCAATTGAGTCCCGCCCTTTTATAATACAGGGTCTTAACGCCCATTGATTTTTTTGGCTAGCTGCACAAACTTAGTTATGCACATAAGAATCTTATGACACAAAGAAGAGAAAGTGACTTCCTTCCCGCAGGGATCAATAACAGCATAATTGTGAGCTCACAAAATGGAAGGCTCATTTCCTCACCTTCAGAAGGCAGTGTACATCTTTGGGATTATTTTAGCAGACTCAAAACAGACAGCTTGTTAAATGTGGAGACAGAAAATGCAGTGCCTTAGTTTTTGCAATTACAACATGGTATGACCAAAGTCACTGCAAGGGTGTTTTTCACAGATGTTTTGTACTCTGGCACACATTTCTCCAGAAAATTATTTCTGGGGAACAGAAATGCCTGAAAAAAAAAAAAGGAAAGAAAGAAAGAAAGAAAGAAAGAGAAAGAAAGAAAGAAAGAAAGAAAGAAAGAAAGAAAGAAAGAAAGAAAAAAAAAAAAAAAGAAAGCCTCCTAATTGTGGTTGGCTTAATGCCTCTGCAGAGCAAGTCAATAGCACGCTCGCCCAGAGCAGGTGGCCTCGGGCCGCTCCCCTCCGAGGGTCTGATGAAGCCAGCCTCTTGCCCGGATCAAGGTATTAAGGTATGGGTTATTTGTATTGATTTTATGTGCCGCTACGCTGTGCTGGTCATGCTCATATCTGTGGTTCACAAATTCCCCTTGAAAATGTCACCGCAGCTTCATTTCCTCTGCCATCCATCAATACTGCAGCCCGAGGGGCTGGTCGTTAACTCCGAGGGCGGTCGTCTTCTCCAGTGCATCCTGGGCACTGCAGATTCCCGAAGTTTTCATAGATACCAGCAATGCGGAGGGTGTGGGTGGGGCGTGTGAACAGTAAGATTCTTCATCAAAAACAAAAGCAAAATGAAAACAAAAAAAAAACTAAAAACTTTCAAGGATTTTTCTCTGATATTTAGAAGGATTTTTCGCCTTGCCCAGAGCATCTTGGAAATGAATAGGCCCTCTAGTGGTTTACAAGGGTGCTCAGATGGAAGGGGAGGTCTCATCAGACATTATTTGACACCATTTGAAAACACAGCCACACCCACAAACAGGTGTATGCAGAGGAATTTCAGTATCTGAACAAAGCTACTACAGGCTACACTCATACCTTCAATTCTAATTGAGATAAATCTTAACAGAACTTTGTCTTAGATGCTGATAATTTGGGGACAATACAGATTTTCCCTGGAAATTCTACAGTCAGTCTTTCTCAGCAAAATATGTAAACTAAGCCATGGAATAATTGTAAACAGATACTTTTCCTTCTCAGAGTGGAATAAAACTCGCCTTCACCAGGAGCCAAACAGAAATCTACACACAGGCACAGCCACGACTGTATTTATCAGTCTACGATGATCCTTTAACAAACATGCAATGGGGTAAAAATAAAACACATGTTTTCCCTTATTTCTCTGCAAGCGCTTACTTAAGGTTTTATTATATTTGGCCATGGGACATTCAGTAAACTTACTGATGATATCAAAGAATGATTTTACAAACAGTAAAAGTTACACTATTGACACCTCCAAATTCTGGAGTATTTACATTGTGTTAGGTGCACACTTGCTCAGGGAGATTAACAAACATTACTAGAAAGGCTGTGGCCAAATCCACCCTGGTTGTTTATAAAACCTTTACAACTCATCAGCCTCCACTAACACACTGGCACTGTTCAATTACCATCAGTTTTAGAGAGCCTTAGCAAAACATCCAGTGCCCATGTAAATAGACAAATCTGAAAACTAGCTGCTCTGTTGGCTTACATACTGTAGGTAATGTTTTCTTTTGCTCAAATTTGTTCTGGAAACTAATCATGCTCTGATAAAGCCATCTGCAAATATGAGAAAGATTGACACCCACATGTCAAAGTTTACACAGCCTGACCAAGTGTACATATAGTGCGGATGATGTAAGGGCTCTGCCGTGCAGAGCTTCTCTGGGGCCATGTTGGAATGGAGCTCGCTGGATCAGAATGCAGGCACCACTGTCCATGTTAAAGCAAAACTTGCCTGTTTCCTTGCCAAGCTAAAACTCTTGCAGAAGTGGTGGGCACTTTTCTCAATGTTCATTAGAGAATTTTAACTTCGTTCCCCTGGTCATATGAGTCTAGAACCGTAGGATGATTATCACTTAGCTAATCCCAAATACAATTGCTTTCCTGCAAATCACTAAACCTTCACTTCTACCCAGAAAATGAGAGTAACTTAGTGTCCAACTGCTAGAAAGGATAGCACTAAAGATTAATAAAAATTATGATATAAAATGACGTCCAAAAATTCACAGGTTACCAACTCTTCACTGCGCATTATCTAATTTGTAGGAAGGACTTTATACATAGATTTCTCCACCCACACTCAAAGTCCAGAATGCAAACCTGAATCCAAAGCAGATGGAATGTCTAGTGAGGAATTCATCTTCATTTTATATTAGCAATGGACCTTTCTGATTTAGAGGTTCCTGTCACAATTGTCTTTTACTAAGTTTTTGTCCAGGTCCTCTAGAAATAAACCCCAGGTGGCTCTAACTTGTGGTCCCAATCTCCCTCTTTGGTAACACAACAAGAAACAAAATCAACAGTCATATGGAAAGACTTGTTTTGTGGTAAACTTACTTTGGTTCCTGGCGATCACTCCTTATTAAAAGCTCGGAAACCACGTTTAAATTTTCATTTTATAATTTTTCTAAGGATCAGCCACAAATTCCCTTGTTTATCATTCCCAGAATACAGCTTAATGAGTCTTTGAAAAATACAGCAACAATTGCTTCTCTCCAGACTTCTAACAATTCTCCTGGTTGGTGTTTCGGATTTTTTGTTTTGTTTTAAATTACCAAGGATAGCGCTGTGATTTTATCTGCCAGTTCTTTCAGTTCCCATTTTAAAATCTGGCACTTAGCATTCCTCTATGCTGGATTTTTATTCTCTCTTTCAAATTTTCAGTTGTAAGATTATTCTTGATGGACTATTAAATCTATACCCTGTAATGAGTTCATCCCTTCCTCTTTCTTCTTGATCTAAATACAGCAAAATAAAGCCTTCTAGAGGTTCTTAGAATTTTTGTTTTTGAACGTATCATTATTAGTCTTTTGGTTTCCTTAAAACTTCTGATGGTGACACAGCTCTGTGTTTCTCCATCTTTTGTATATTTTAAGGGTATGAGCTCAACAGAAATCTTTTCATTCAGTCACGTTCAATTCTTTAGATGTCTTACCTTTGCAAATCTCTATATTCCAACATTTTCCAAGCTAAAGTCTTATAATCAACAATTTTTATCTCTTAACTAATTACAAAATTTCATGAATAATAGCTACACCTAATTAACTGCCCTTGTTCTTTCAAATACTTATTCTATTTGTCAAAAATGGATTTAGCTAACTTGCCAAGAACTTTTCAAGGATGCAGGCCTTATGTTTATAAAGGCATATCTCTTTCACTCTTACCCAACCATTTGAGCCGTCTTTGATTATATAATGACTTCCAGACTCCCATAACCTCATTTGTGCCTCACCACATGCATTGATATGAAATGTGTAACAATTTTATGATGATTCTTGTCCAACAGAAGCCTTTTCTGTGGTGGCTCATAAAACTTAATTCCCAATTTCCTCCTCTCAAAGAATAAATGATCTTTGCCCCCATGTGGATAATTGGATCATGGAGGTAGGTGACGGCTTAAGAGTTACCAGGTAATACCGCCTTAGAGGAGGTGGTTAAGGGCAGGCTGATACCTCTTGCTTCTGAGGGTAAGGCGGCAGAGCCGAGTGGCAAGAATTTCCATTTCTTGACTGCCTGTGTTGAACCAGACCCTGGTCTAGGTGACTCATGCTATGATTTCTTACCTCATTCATTCTTTTCTTGCCCTCTATCTTATTTCCATGCCACTCATTCCTTTGCTTAATGCCCCTTAGTGGTTTTCCATGGCTCTTCGCACAAACTTCTCATCACGGCCTTGAGGCCTGGTATGCTTTGTCTCACACTAACATTCCCAGCCTCATTTTTTGTCTGTTTCTTTATTTTTGCTGCTTCATTGTCACTGGCCTTCCTTCCTTTGGCCAACCTGTGTATCCCCAAGCCTGGCCCAACTCTGGCACAGAGTAAATGCTCAATAAATATTTCTTAGTTGAAGGAGCAGACAAGTGAATGCATTTCATCCTTTCAGAAACCCTAAGATGAAGAAATAGAGGGTTAGATGGATACGGTTCCATGCTCCAGCCTCAGTTGGTAGCAAGTAGAAGTTAACAATGTCTTACAATGCTATTTAGGTTCCTCTGATATCCTGTGTAATAAGTAGATGAGGACACACACACCGATGAATTGTGTTGCCCAAATGCGATACAGAGATAAGTGGAAATAGGCCCGGCAACTGCATCCTGAAGCAATTTTCTTTCTCCTCAGATGGATTTGCTGCCATGGTGTTCCTTTGGAGGTTTTATTTATCTGCGGATTTTCTTTGAAAGAAGGCAGCCAGAGGATGTTTTTTAGAAGCCAAGGTGAGAATTAGTAAGATGCTTTGACATGGCACCTTTTATAACATTGAAAAATGGTCATTAGACTCGCTCTCAAGGATAAGGGATTTGCATTTGGCTTGCGTTGTGCAAACAGGGCTTTTGTTGATTTATCAACAGGACTTCGCTTGGGGTTTTGGATTGGATTCCAGAGGTTGGCACCTACGCTCTAAAAAATCTAAACAGAAGGAGAAAATAAATCACCAACTGGCACTTTAAAGGCAAAGATTTATACCAAATTTAATGAACTTCCTGTCTTGCTGAGCATGAGGAAAATGTCATGTTTACCCCAATGCTCTCTGCTCCTGGCAGGGGATGTACCGAGTTGGAAGGGATGCAGAAGTGGGTTGCATTCACCCAACTGGAACTTGGAAAACTCATTAGCAAGAGAGCAATCAGCAAGATGTTGGCCTTCATGGTGCACCCCTACCCCTTGCTACTAACCCTTCTCAGAACTAATCTAAGGAGGAATGTGAGTCAAGTCATATTGTCTGAGTTGTGTACCCCTAGAAGCAGACCAAAATCAAGGATTCAAGTGCAAGTAGTGTATTTAGGGGGTGGTCCCAGGAAACATTGTTTGGGGAGTAGGAAAGTGAGACAGGAAGGCAGTTAGTAAAGGGTGTGTCATCAAGCCAGTTACCACTGTGAACAACAGTAGCTGAATCCTCAAGGGGACCCGTAGGAGCCAGTATACCAGACTAGTCTCAGTCATCCCAACCAAAAGGCTAAGGGGGTTGGGACACTTACCTACTAACTCTCACGGTGATTTGTCAAGCTCTGCTCCCAGGGGTATTAATTTTCCAGAAATTCCAGCCTGTAGCACCTACAGGAAGAACAGACTCCAGCAACCAAAGTCCCCAAGCAAAGGGATGCAGAGATTGGCAGTTGGGAGTGGAGGGACAGTCACTGAATTGGTAAGGGTTGGGCAGCAACATGGTCATCGACCAGACACAAAACAAGCTCTGTTATATCCCTATTTTTTCTGTGACTTCTCATTTCAACCTTTATGTGGTTCATACATGTTGACTGGAAGTACAAACACTTAACCATACTTTCTATTGCACACAGTCAAAGAATTTTCTTTGAGTCAATCATCATACTTATCCAAAAATCATTTTGACCCCACCAATGGCATTGCAAAGCATTCTAAAACTACAGCTATTGCTCTGACAAAGTGTGATTTTTCTGACTGTCTTCATTTCAATAAGTGAGGAACATCTAGATGCAAATCTATGTAAATAATCTAACTGCCATTGGAATTTGGAGTCTAAAATGTACCTGATTTATTTCCAAGTCAAGAATAAATCCTTTTGCCAAAATAAATGTATAGTCAGGTACTGAAGAAGAAATGAGAAGCAGGGTGCATGGTTAAATAGCTCAAACATTTGAAAAAATGATTAAATGATCTGTAAGCCCTATGGCCTCATGGAGATTTAATTGATGCTCAGGACAGCCACTGCCTTATAGTACGTGCTGGGTTCAGCTCAGGTAACTTCACCCTCCCTTCCATTTACTCTTGGCCAAATCTTATAAGCCTTATAGTCATTCATTCCCTTCTTTTGCCCTGGAGACTACCTTTGAAGTCAGGTTCACTGCTTTGTCTTGATACCAAAACCTTTGTTTTTGAACCAGGGTCACCTTTACTCAAACTACGAAGGAGGAAGATCTTTGCGTGGGAAGACAGTGAGCTAGACATTAGCACCCTTGGGTTCCAGTCTCAGGAAATGCCACTTCATAGGTTTGTTTGCTCTTACCCTTGGTTCCCCCATCTTTAAAGTGAGAGTTGGATGGGATTGCTAAAAAATTGCATTATTTGGGATTATTTATTTTTTTATTTTAAAAATATTGAAGTATAATTAACACACAATGTTATATTAGTTTCAGGTGTGCAATACAATGATTCAACAATTCTATATATAATTCAGTGCTCATCAAGATAAATATACTCTAAATCCCCTTCACCTATTTCACCCATACCAGCACCCACCTCCCCTCTGGTAACCATCTGTTTTCTGTATTTAAGAGTTTGATTTTTTGTCTGTCTTTTTTGTTTGTTTGTTGATTTGTTTTGTTTCTTAAATTCCACATATGAGTGAAATCATATGTATTTGTCTTTCTCTGACTGTCTTATTTCACTTAGCATTATTCTAAGTAAATCCATCCATGTTGTTGCAAGTGGCAAGCTCTTGTTCCTTTTTATGGCTGAGTAATATTCCATTGTGTATATGTACCACAGGTTCTTTATCCATTCATCTATCAGTGAACATATGGGTTACTTTCATATCTTGGCTTTTATAAATAATGCTGCAAAAAACATATGGGTGCATATATCTTTTTAAACTAGGGTTTCTGTTTTCTTTGGGTAAATACTCAATAGGAGAATTACTGGATCATCTGGTAATTCTATCTTTAATTTTTTGAGAAACCTCCATACTGTTTTCCACAGAGGCCACACCAATTTGCATTCCCACCAACAGTGCATGAGGGTTCCTTTTTCTCTACATCCTTACCAAAACTTGTTATATCTTGTGTTTTTGATTTTAGCCATTTTGACAAGTGTAAGGTGATATTTCATTGTGGTTTTGATTTGCATTTCCCTGATAATTAGTCATGTTAAGCATCTTTTCGTGTGTCTGTTGAGCATCTGGTTGTCTTCTTAGGAGAAATGTCTGTTCATGTCCTCTGCCCATTTTTAATCAGATAAAAAATTGTATTATTCTGGATAATTTATTTTTAATATGCTTATTCTTATTAACTTGGCCTTCTTAATATATGTCTTTATTATTGTGATATGAAGGTAGGTTTGCCTATGCTAGAGTGCTCCGTCCACTAACTGCCTTTCTTCAGAAAAGGGTTCTACTTCTTCTATCCTTGCCTTATCTCAGGAGGTATAGGCATGAGCATCAGTGAACTTCAGGGACACTCTTTAAAGAAATTTGTTTATGTCTGTCTGTATCTATTGATGTACCTGTTGATTAATTATTGATTCTACCATTTTAGAAAACAAAATGAGTCAAATCGTAACCTTTTAAAAAGTCAGTCATGTTTAATACAGACATGGCTATTCCTTTTCTAGATCTTATTCATGTTGATAAAGTGTGCTTCCCAGGATGTGTCAGCTATGAGAGAAAAAAATATGTTCTGGTCATATGAAATTCTAGGTTAAAACCTGCAACATATTTGGGAAATGCTATAACCAGTAATTTTATTTTATTTTATTTTTTTTAAAGATTTTATTTATTTATTTGACAGAGATAGAGACAGCTAGCGAGAGAGGGAACACAAGCAGGGGAAGTGGGAGAGGAAGAAGCAGGCTCATAGCGGAGGAGCCTGATGTGGGGCTCGATCCCATAATGCTGGGATCACGCCCTGAGCCGAAGGCAGACGTTTAACCGCTGTGCCACCCAGGCGCCCCTATAACCTGTAATTTTAAATGTCAGAGAAGCAAAGAAACAACAGGTTTTTGTTGTTGTTGTTGTTGTTGTTGTTTGGTTTTTTTTAGGAGCTAGAAAGTCCTGCAGAAAACAAATCAGCAATCCAGGTAATTCTGACAAATCTTATCTTTAATAAAACATGGAGAAACACTGTTGTGTAAATCCTCTCATACCCACAAGGTGTAAAAAGTAGGAATGCAAATTCAAGAAATAATACAACTCCTTTAAACCTCTCTAGGAATGAAAGAAAGCCACACTAGCAGTGTTTTGGCATCCGATCAACCGTCTCTCTGGGACTTTATGACACTCTAGGTTATGTGGTATATCACTAAGAATTGTAATATACAATTTTTAGTGTAACCAGAGTACAAATTAGAATGGAAACAGAGTATCATATTACTAATGCTTCTTGAGTATAAAGAGGGAAAGAATATTTATTAGCAGTAGATGATTAAACACATTTCTCCAGCTGAGATGTCAGAGAAACACGAGGTATTACAGACCAGATTAACCAGTACTCACTATATCCGTGTCCATCTGTACCATCACACAAATCATAATGTGTAATGGTCACAGGCTGGGATTTTAATCCCTGGTTGGTATTTCCTTATCTTGCTATTGAAACACCCAAAAGTTGAAGAACAAAAGTCAATATTTAGACGCATTATGAAACCACTTCAGTTCTTCTTGATTGGAAGTTTATTTGAAATTGTTGAATTAATAATTTTTAAAGTTGGTATTCAACATTGTGTAAGCATGACTTTTTTTTTGAAATATTTCTCAGCCACCTGTAATGAATAATTACTAGTGAGAAGTGACCATTAATCTGAGTTGCATTCATCCAGTTGTTAGAGTAAAAGGAAATTAAGTAGGTCCCTAGGTAGCTTTGGATAAGAACTGTAAAAAGCAAAACAAAATACATCTATCCATTAAAAACATTCTTTTAGCAATGCTGAAAAAGAAGGAAAATAAATAATAAATTGGATTCAATTCAGTAATTAGTTGATACCTTTGTGCTCGAATATGCTCAATTCATACTCTTTGCAAATGAAGTTATTTTAATGTTATTGACAAATAACTAGGCTTAATTGACTGGGCTTACCTACGTGCCTTCAAGACAGTGCTGAGGATGGGCTGTCTGTAAAGGAGCCCTCTTTTATTTTCTGATCCTGCAACTTGCCCAGTTCTCTATTCATCATCCTTCACAACCCCAAACAGTTCTTTGAAAAGTTGTCCTTATCTTCATAATTATTGTTTATGAATAAAAATAAAACAATTCTCCTGCCCCACTTATTCTCCTATCCTACACTTTACCCTCAGTGAATCAAATTTCTTTGTCACTGTTTCTCAAGAGAAACTGGCAATGTTGTAGTAAATTAATCAAGTTTATTATCAGGGAATGATCTAGCGGTTTCAATGTTGCTGTTGTGACCATTGTTGTATTAATCTGTCCATTTCAACCCACCACCATTTGGGCCTGGGCCCAATCCTTGAGAAATATATAGCTTTATCCAGAGAAAGACATTTGTTCTCCATTATTTTTAACCTTTTTATTTGTTGGATGATACCCTTTTCACACCTTTACTCAGGCCAAAAATCTGGAAATCCTCATGGATACTTTATTGATCTGTATGACTTCCTCTCCAACCATCCAACAGACTTCTATGTTCTACCTTATTCATTTTTCCGGAAACTGTCTTCTCTTTTCCACTGTTCCTATAACCTTGGTTTTGAGTCTAACTATTGAGTCCCTTAAACTGTTGCAAGAACCACTATATTCATTTCTAGGTAAACCCTAGAATCACCCTTCCCTAAATCATTCTTCAAAAATGGTTAGCCATTGGCAACAAATACCTCCCATACCTCTAAACATAAACTCTCACTTGAACACGCTGATCAATATTAGGATGTATGAAAGTGTCACAAGTGGCTATTATAGAAGTTCTGCATGTTGTATTAGGAAACACATAGCACAATGTATGAAGTATTCTTGAAAAAAAAAGAGTAATATACATTTAATGAGCTGTTTACATTCAATCTCAAGCCTATGAGCTGAATGGGTGACTGGGAGATGGGGGAGCCGGTTGAAGGACATCAGGTGGGCAAGATCAGGTGCCCCCAGAATGGGACACCGTATAGGCCCAATGATTTTAACAGGACAATAACATGGGAGAAAAGGGGACAATTTCAGATGGAAAGAAACTTAAGAGATACAACAAATACTTACAATTTATAGACTTTTAAAAATCCTCCTGTGAAATGGCATATATGGATAATTAGGGACACTTGGAAACAACTAGATATTAGATATTATCAGGACTTTTTTTGTTCCTTAAAAAATTAATTTATTTTTTATTTGATTAAGGACCATATGGCATGGTGATTATATCAAAAGAATTCTGCTCCCCTCCCCTTTTCCAGATTTAAGATGCCACTTACGTAATTAGGACTGAAAGAAGTACCTGGAATTTTCTGTAAAACAGTCCCTCTCCCCAGATAAAAGCAAATGTGCCTTGGAGTTGGGAGCAGATGAATCAAGAATGGCAAAATGCTGATGACATTAGTTAAGGTTGCTCAAGAGATGGCAACAGCCCTAGGCTTCGAGGGGATAAGGGAGGGGCAGTTTTCTGGCCCCAGAGGCAGAGAGTTCTGTGAGAAGGCAAGTTGACAGGAACTGGGGGAGGTTATAGGGGAAAAACCTTGACCTCAATCTCTTCCCCACTCCCTGTGGTCCCCTGCTAGGTCTCTCTAGGGGCAGATCATACAAAAGCCAGAGAGCAGGGAACCATGGTCCATGAGGATCCACCCCACAGAGCAGAGAATCCCTGTGGAGGGACAAACAGCTGGAGATAGGTGTGGACCTGGCAGGCTGGTACATCGTTGATTGTGTTTTATAATTAATAGTTTGATTAAGAAAAAGAATACTCATTTTCTACTTTTTTTTCTGTTTTTTTAAATGTTTTTTTATTATATTACGTTAGTCACCATACAGTACATCCCTGGTTTCTGATGCAAAGTTTGATGATTCATTAGTTGAGTATAACACCCAGTGCACCATGCAATACGTGCCCTCCTTACTACCCATCACCAGTCTATCCCATTCCCCCACCCCCTCCCCTCTGAAGCCCTCAGTTTGTTTCCCAGAGTCCATAGTCTCTCATGCTTCATTCCCCCTTCTGATTAACCCCCCTTTCTTTATCCCTTTCTTCCCCTACCGATCTTCCTAGTTCTTATGTTCCATAGATGAGAGAAATCATATGATAATTGTCTTTCTCTGCTTGACTTATTTCACTTAGCTTTATCTCCTCCAGTGCCATCCATGTTGTAGCAAATGTTGAGAACTCGTTCTTTCTGATAGCTGAGTAATATTCCATTGTATATATGGACCACAACTTCTTAATCCAGTCATCTGTTGAAGGGCATCTCGGCTCCTTCCACAATTTAGCTATTGTGGACAATGCTGCTATGAACATTGGGGTGCATATGGCCCTTCTCTTCACTACGTTTGTATCTTTGGGGTAAATACCCAGTAGTGCAATGGCTGGATCATAGGGTAGCTCAATTTTTAACTTTTTAAGGGACATCCACGCTGTTTACCAGAGTGGCTGCACCAACCTGCATTCCCACGAACAATGTAGGAGGGATTCCCTTTCTCCACATCCTCTCCAGCAATTGCTGTTTCCTGCCTTGTTAATTTTTGCCATTCTAACTGGCATAAGGTGGTATCTTAGTGTGGTTTTGATATGAATTTCCCTGATGGCTAATGATTTTGAATATTTTTTCATGTGTCTGTTGGCCATTTGTGTGTCATCATTGGAAAAGTGTTTGTTCATATCTTCTGCCCATTTTATGATTTGTTTATTTGTTTCTTGTGTATTGAGTTTGGGAAGTTCTTTGTAGATCTTGGATACCAGTCTTTTATCTGTACTATCATTTGCAAATATATTCTCCCATTCCGTGGGCTGCCTCTTAGTTTTTTTTTTTTTTACTGTTTCCTGGGCTGTGCAGAAGCTTTTTATCTTGATGAAGTCCCACAAGTTCATTTTATTTTTGTTTCTCTTGCCTTGGGATGTGTCATGAAAAAGGTTGCTTTGGCCGATGTCGTAGATGTTGCTGCCTATGCTCTCCTCTAGGATTTTGATGGATTCCTGTCTCACATCGAGGTCTTTCATCCATTTGGAGTTTATCTTTGTGTATGGTGTGAGAGAGTGGTCAAGTTTCATTCTTTTGCATGTAGCTGTCCAATTTTCCCAGCACCATTTATTGAAGAGACTGTCTTTTTTCCCCTGGATGTTTTTTCCTGCTTTATCAAAGATTAGTTGCCCAAAGAGCCGAGGGTCCATTTCTGGGTTCTCTATTCTGTTCCATTTGTCTATGTGTCTGTTTTTGTGCCAGTACCATGTTGTCTTTGTGATCACAGCTTTGTAGTACAGCTCAAAATCCAAGCATTTTCTACTTTTAAATATGAAAGATTAATACATAGTTTTAGATCAAACATATTAATGGTATAATTTAATCTCCTTTATTTTTACTTATTTCTGCATATTTGATATGTTGAAATCCAAGAAAAACGTGTTAAAATCTCTTACCTATATTTTCAGAATTATAAATTTCTTTTTATTCTTCATAGTTTTTTTTTATATTGTTTGGATCTATAAAGTTTTGTAAATTATATATCTTCTTGGTACATTTTTGTTTTTATCGATATGTAATATCATTTGCTCTTTAAAGGCTTTTTGCTTGACTTTTGTCTGGCATTAGCTACACCTGCGTTTTGTTGTTGCTCTTGTTAGTATTTGTTTTGCACATTTTTCTATTTTTTTTATTTTCAGCATTTCTCTTCATTCTGTTTCAAGTGTGTTTGTCATAGAATATAGGGTTTTTTTGGTTTGTTTTTTAAATCCAATCTGAGCATCTCTTGTCTTTTTTTTTTTTTAAGATTTTATTTATTTATTTGACAGAGAGAGACAGCCAGTGAGAGAGGGAACACAGGCAGGGGGAGTGTGAGAGGAAGAGGCAGGCTCCCAGCAGAGCAGGGAGACGGATGCGGGGCTTGATCCCAGGAAGCTGGGATCACGCCCTGAGCCGAAGGCAGATGCTTAACAACTGAGCCACCCAGGTGCCCCGAGCATCTCTTGTCTTTTAACAGGTGAGTCTCATAGCCTCATTATAGTTGTGATTACAGATTTATTTGGATGTGTTCATGCCATCTCACTTTTATTTTTTTTATTTTATTTTATTTTTTTTAAAGATTTTATTTATTTATTTGACAGAGATAGCCAGTGAGAGAGGGAACACAAGCAGGGGGAGTGGGAGAGGAAGAAGCAGGCTCCTAGTGGAGAAGCCTGATGTGGGGCTCGATCCCAGAACGCTGGGATCACGCCCTGAGCCAAAGGCAGACGCTTAACGACTGCGCCACCCAGGCGCCCCGCCATCTCACTTTTAAATTTTCTTTTCACAGGGCTCACTTAACTGTGTGCATTCACACTTTTATGGGATTTATCAACTTTTCTTTGATTTATGGGTTTTTTTGCAATGTTTTGGAAGCTATATCTTTTATTTCTATTCTATGGTGATTGTTTTTATAATCATTTATACTGTGTTTAAGTGTATTACTTATTTTTACTGATTTTATTTTTACTAATATTGATAATTAGTTTTCTCTGTCAGCTTTACTTGGGATTTAAGTCTTACTTGTATTTTATTTTCTACCTGCTCCCTCTCCTGCCTCCTAGCATGGTGAGATCATCTAAGACTGCTAACCAGTACAGTGGCCACCAGCCACAGATGGCCCAGATATATGCCTCCTCTGAATGAAGAAGTGCTAAAATCCATGCTATATTTGAAGACTTAAACAAAAAGAATGTAAAATATTTCATTAACATCTTTGGACATCAATTCCATGCTGAAATGGTAATACTTTCAATATATTGCTTTAATTAACATATACTGTGAAATTTCACTTTGTTTTTTCTTTTTACTCTTTTCGACATGTGTCTTTACTAGAAAATTTGGAATTCCAGGGGAACGTGCCCCTTACATTTCTATTCAGCAGAGCTGTTATTGGATTTTAGTTCTGGATTGTTATTTTTAAACAGTAAAGAGATTTTTTTTTTTTGTCTTCTTAAGCTCTGGAGAAAATTCTTGCACTATTTCTTTGCATGTCTAACGCTTCCCACAATGTCTCTTCTTTTGTTTGCCTCTCCCCCTTAAAGGAATTTGCATCTTCTGTATCCATTAACCACATTTAAACTCTATCTTACGCCTTCCATTTGTGCAACTTTTTCCCCCCTCATTCTGGCTTCTAACTCATTAATTTGTGGGGTTGCTTGTGTCTGTCTTTCTATTCAGCCCGTTCTCTGTGGGGAAGAACTGGATTCTTATTTCAAATGTCTCTCTTTAGTTTCTTCCTCATAATAGATCACTCCTGTGTTGCAGGAATGATCTCCCCACTTGTCCTGGGAGGATTTTAAATTTCCTTCTTGTAAATAAGCCAGCTTTTACTTATAGATTCTCTCTGCTGAATTTTGCATTCTCTCTTGAGAGAAATGGGACCAAAACCACATGACTCTCAAAGTGATAAACTGTGCCATGTCATGTTCCACAAAATTGTTTGACCCCAGCTTGTGAGGAACAGATGCTCATAGGACAACAGGCCAATTATTTTTACTCATAACATAACTGGAATTTGTGTGCTCCAGAGACAAAACCACTTATTCTTTGCAAATCACTTAGTCCACATATTCTGATCAGTCTTTGCGTAGACCACACCAGGACCAATGCTAATCCTTAAATTCTCATACCTTTCTTTCCTTAACTCCACTCTTTGAGACAATAATGAGTTCTTCTTCTTTTTTTTTATATAGGTTTCAGGAGTAGAATTTAATGATTCATCAGTTGCATATAACACACAGTGCTCATTACATCAAGTACCCTCCTTAATGCCCATCACCCAGTTACCCCATCCTCCCACCTCCCCTTCAGCAACCATCAGTTTGCTTCCTACAGTTAAGAGTCTCTTGTGGTTTGCTTCCATCTCTGTTTTCTTCTTATTTTATTTTTCCTTCCCTTCCTCTATGTTTATCTGCTTCATTTCTTAAATTCCACATAGGAGTGAGATCATATGGTATTTATCTTTCTCTGACTGACTTATTGCACTTAGCATGATACCCTCCAGTTCCATCCACAACATTGTAAATGGCAACATTTCATTCCTTTTGATGGCTAAGTAATATCCCATCATATTCTTTGCCCATTCATCCATTAATGGACATCTGGGCTCTTTCCGTATTTTGGCTATTGTAGACATGGCTGCTATAAACATTGAGGTGCATGTGCTCCTTGCAATCATTATGGTTGTATCCTTTAGATAAATACTTCGTAGTGCAGTTGCTGGGTCCTAGGGTAGTTCTATTTTTAACTTTTTGAGGGACTGGACCAGTTTACATTCCCACCAACAGTGTAAGAGAGTTCCCCTTTCTCTTTTCTTTGTCAACCATCTTGATGTAGTTTTGACATTGCACCGCTCTTTTGCACATGCCATTCCCTCAGCCTGAAATATCCTTCCCCACTTTCTTCACTCTTATCCTCCTCAAAACCCATCTCAGGAGAGGCTGTCTAGAAAACCTTTCCTAATTTCTCCACGCTGATTCAACCTCTTGACTCCGCTACCTTGATATATAACATACATATTTCTTTATTTTTATGTACGTATGTGTGTATGTATGTTCACTCCATCCTATTCTAATACATTTATTTGCACATGCTTGATATTTTTTTTTGGCACCAGATCATGTTTCTTGAGTAAGGATATAATGTCGTAATCATCTTTGTTTTCTTTATGCTAGCACAGAGGGAATATTCAATATGTATTTATTGAATCTAAAACTGGGGGGTTTGACACTCTCTGTTCTTATTCCCCAGGCTAGGGGACATTTGCTTGATGGCATGAATGGCCCTGTCCAGAGACTGTTTAGCAATCTGACATCATGGGAATTCGTCACTCTATTTTAAGTGTACAATCCAGCCCTATATCCTCTCCCTCCTATTCCATTCAATTTCCATTATCTAAAATAAAGGGCAGGGATGCTTACTGTCTTTTAAGAAAAGAAATCAAATTGTTTTTCTTATATAACAGCTTCCTTTTAAGGGTAAATATATCTGCTGAAAATTTAAATAACATATTCCTCCCACCTTTGTCTCTCTGCTCTGGTTCCCTCCCAGCCATGGAAATATTAAGAACAAGAAACCATCTAAAGAGAAAGCATTCTGAGTAGTATCCTGATTTGTCCTTATCTGCAATATATATGCAAGCCAGACCAAGTTGATAAACACAGACAGCCCACCTGACTTCAAAAAACAAACAAATAAATATACAGGCAGACGTTGATTTCCCCGTGGAAATTTTACAGGGGAGTTAAGTTATGGAGTGTACACAGACCTGAAATTGTCATGCAAACTGGGTTGTCAGGGATTTCAGTGTCTATACGTGGGTTGAGTAAACCAGTTCACATAAGGAGACCCTGAGACTTTGGCTAGATATTGAATGAAAGCAGCCGGAAAGTTAGAGGTGAGATGTTCCCCCTTCACTTTGTATGCAGTTATGGTGTTTGGTTGCTTTTGCTTTAAACAAGAGAAATTTACAAGCCGCTATGAAAGTGATCACTGAGGGTATCTGAGTCTGATTGAGGAGAAAATATCCTGAGATGAGAACTCCAGGCAAGTAGTTCAATAGGGAGGTGGCTCCAGGAAGCACTCGGAGCTGAGTGGGGAAAGAAAGGCAGCCAATTCAGGGAAAGTTAGGATGCAGATTACCACAGTGGCCCACCTGGCCTCATTCCATGGGGGGGGGGGGCGGCCTCTGGGGACAGCATGGAACACAAACTTCTTAGCTATTCCACCTGAGGAGTGAGGGAATAGGGGTATTTAGTCAGCAAATCCTGTCAGTCATTGGCTGAGGACTGCTCCAAGTTGGTGTCAAATTCCAGGTATTTGTGTGCTGTGTCATGCTGGAGGCAGGCTCCAGGGACAGACCTCTGCAAAGTGACATGGGGCTGTCCCTGAAGTCAGGCAGTAACATACCCAGGATTATGGGAATGGCAGAACAACATATGGCTTTTTTTTTTCTCCATTCAGACTAATTTTTACCATTTGGAGAATGGTAGGAAAAATAAAACAAAACAATCATCCATCACTTATGGATTTGTCCTCCTGAAATGTTGATGCGAGAGGCAGAATCACGTTTCAACTGTTCAACTTAAATCATCCATCCATCCAAACTCTATAACTGTTTAAAAATTCTCTTTTAAAAATAAACTTCGGGAACAGAGAAAGTTGAGGATGTTTGATCTGTGGAGAGGTGTGAGAAAGAGGATAAAATAGCAGAAAGGGTATGGGACGGGGAGGGAGGTGCCAGGTGGGGTTCTCCCTGGGTTACCATGGGAATGGCCCGGCCCAGCCTCGG
>NW_024424675.1:2497824-2515587 GCF_017311325.1 Ursus maritimus
CATTGAAGCAAAGGCTCTGTGTGGCTTCCACCTTCTCTTAGCTGTCTTTTCAGCTCTGACCTGCTGTACCACAGGTTCCCATTAAAGATGGTGGCCCTGGGGAAGAGAATCATTTAGGCTGGAGTGGAGTGGAAAAGGGCTTATTGATTGGTATCCAAGAATGGGCTTTGAGTAGCCCTCCTTATTCCAAAACCCTCCACTGATGCGATTATTGGGAGTGGTTATTGCTGTTCTTTCTTCCATGTTTATTGCTCCATTTACATGTATGTTTTGCCCCCCCCCCGGCCCCCGGTGGTAGTCTTAACCTCTGGGTTCAGCATATGGTGGTACTTGGTAAATGCTTGTTTTTTTGTTGGTGTTGCTTTCTTTTTCTTTCTTTCTTTCTTTCTTTCTTTCTTTCTTTCTTTCTTTCTTTCTTTCCTTCTTTCTTTTTTTTCTTTTGGAAAAAGTAAGGATGAAAATACATGAAAGTATTTTTATTTCTCTTTAATTCCTGCTTCTAACTGTGCTCTGGCTCATGGGCCTTCCCATTTTCTTAATAACAACCTGGGCATATTCCATAATTTTCTTTCACTTGGAAAAATTTTAATTGTGGGCCTATTACAAATAGCAACATAAAATTTACCATCTTAATCGTTTTTAAGTGCACAGTTCAGTAGTGTTAAGTATGCTCACCTTATCATGCACCAACCTCCAAAACATCTTCATCTTGCAAACTGAAACTGTACCCATTAGCCACAAGCTCCTCTTCTACCCCGCCCCCAGCCCCTGATATACATGACTCCACTTTCTGTTCCTGTGAGTTTGACTACTCTGAGTACCTCATATAAGTAGAATCATGTAGTATTTTTCCTTCTGTGTCTGACATCTTTCATCAGCATAACGTCCTCAGATTTCATTCACATTGCAGCATGTGTCAGAATTTCCTTCTTTTTTAAGGCTGCATAATATTCCATTGTGTGTACGTTCTGTATTTTGTTTATCCATTCATCCACTGATGGATACGTGGGTTGCAAATGAGTGTCTTGAGATGAATGAAAGGATAAATGAAAATTGGATCTTGCCCATTAATGGCTGACCTTAAACTACATATTAGTTTTGTTTTTGTTTTTTTAAGAGGGTCTAATATAGAGAACAGTATACTTTTTTGACATATCCTAATATGTAGGTTTAAAGCCAGCCATTAATGGGCAAGATCAATAATAATAATAATAATAATAATAATAATAAATAGTAATAAATACAAAAAGACCCTCTTTTTTAAACTTTTGCTACTTTGCAACTTTAGGAAAGGGTTTTCCCCTCTCAAATGAAAAGTCAAAAAAAGAGACTAACCATTATTGAGTGTTCACTGTATGCCACATTTTACAAGCAAGAAAAGAGCACTGTGTTAATCTGATCAGTGACACTGTCAGTGCTGTCAGGGGCTTCCACATGCCAGGCATCATATGAAACCATGGCCCAAACAAAACATCCCACCCGTGGGACACCACTTTACATCACTGACATCTTTTCATTTTTTTCCCTATTTTCATCATACCATTGTTAGATTCCCCAGACAGCTGAATGATATATTTGTTATGAGAATTTTCCAGCAGATGGCAATAAGATGTCATGATCTAATGAAGTTTGAATATCACAACACATTGACAATGGAAGTAAAGAAATTCTTCTTTTTCACTTAAGGAATTAGGATAATAACCAAATGATTGTGTTAATCAAATACCTGAAATAATTAATGCTTCTCAATAAAGATTCTGTGAGTAATGAACTCATTAGTGAGGGTCTTAAATGTAAAACTTTTAAAAACCTTACCATCAGTGGCTTAGGACAAACATTTATTATTCTTATGATGTCCATAGCATCTGTTGTTTTTGAAGGTACCAAGACAAGATTGCTGAGTCTCCAGTTTAAATTGACAATTACCCTCATTACAACATGAATCATTGTGTGATAACTAATATCTGCTTATCATGAATAATCCATAACCTAATTAGGACATGAATGTCTGTTCAAAATTTTGCATGCTGTTATGGAAAATTCACCCAGTAGAAAAATCATTGATATTTAAATTTAGTAAAATGTAAATTTAGAAATTATTTCAAAATGTTTAAAAATTGCATGGTAAAATGTTACACTATTACAAAATGTATCCCAAGAGATGAAAAATCACTTAAAAACTATTGAAGGCAGGAAAATAAAATAAATCTACCAGGTATTAGAAGAAAAAGTGAAAGGAAAGTATTCAATTAGTGAATCAAGTTTTGAAGAAAATAAAATGGAAGGCAAGGAGGAAAAAGCATCAGAACTACTGATGAGGGCCAATTCTAGCCCAGGTCCTTCACCTGCAGAGCAGTGTGTACATTTCTCTTCAATTTCTATGCCAGCCAGGCCGATGAATTTCCAGAAAAACTAGTAGAGAAAAGACCCAAGGAATGCATTAAGCCAAATGTACATTTTGCCAAATCAGGTGGTGGCCATGTGATGCAAACATCCAACAGAGGGACATGCCACTCTTGTTGGAAATATCCTCTGAAGGACTTAGCCACTTCCCCAAAGACAGTACAGGGAGGAGGACGTCATCAGAAATTCACTGCATATGACTTGTTCCAAGAGGCAGTATAAAAATCACTACAACTTGAGTTCTTCACCATGCACAAATGATTTAAATATTTGTCTGTTTTGTAAATAATGGGGAAGAGAAGAAATAACCAAAGAATATGAACATGGACAAAGTCTGACAAAAGCCGGGTGTCGCTCTGAAGCTGGGTCATCCAAGTCTCAGAGATGGTTAAGCTGATATCTACACACAACCACCAGTCATGGGATGTGGGCAGGGCATGGCCTGAGGCCAGGGGCTCTGGGCAGCTGTGGCACCCCTGGAGGGCCCTCCCAGCAGCCAGAGCCGCAAGTCCTACTTTGAAGGGGAATGAGGACAGAGCTTCACCGCATACCCCATCGACTGTCTCCACATTACAGCCTGATCTGAAGGACCCTAAAACGGAGCTAAGAGATGACATTTTATGAAAAACAGGCTGGATTTTCCTTAGAGGTAACACAGACGAAAGAGGAAAGAAAAATGGACAATCCATACAAGACTCTACATTCAGGCTACTCCAGTTTGTAATCAGAAATGGGGATTATAATTTGCATTTTCACTTAGTAACGATTATTTTATTTTTATTAAAGATGTATTTATTTATTTTAGAAAGAGAGAGCATGAGTGGGGGGGAGCAGAGGGAGAGGTCATCTCAAGCAGACTCCCTAATGAGCGCAGAGCCAGACTCTGGGAGGCTCGATCTTATGCCCTGACATCATGACCTGAACTGAAATCAAGAGTCAGACGCTTAACCGACTGAGCCACCCAGGCGCCCCAGTACCAATATTTTTAAAGGAGAAAGGCAATTAGTTAAGATTGGCCAATTTGATTTTAAATATATGAATGATAGCAATCCTATGTAGATTCACATAAGTTGCCTCTAAATTAATGTATATGCGTCTACTGTGGTGAGTGAAAGCAATTGCTGTCACGTTAGGCTGTGGGAGGGAGAAATGTGCTCTATAATCCAGCAAACTCATCCCTAATCCTTCACCAGAATTCTGGGCTTTCTCTGGTGAAGCAGTTAGACAGCTTTTGGTACTTTTGAAAACAACTTTGTGCCATTTTAATTTTTTTTTCCTACTAACTTTATTGCTCTGGGGATGAGAAGACAGTTGCCAAGGCCACAATGAATACGGTTTATCCAGGGAGATGACCCAATTACCCCAGTGGAGGTTGCCAAATGACTAAAACCAGTTTGCTTTCCCTGAACTCTTATGGGTCTCCTGAGAAGTTAGATGCGGTGAAGGTTAGCTGCCAAGTTATCCTGAAAACGAGTCTCTGAGCAAATTCTCTAGTGCAGGCATTTGCTACCATTTGTTTTTTCTGATTAGTGAGCAGCCCCAAGATAATTCCCACTGCCTCCCCTGCAGGTGCTACGTGACTTCATAGCTCACTGCCCTCATGGGGACTCAAGGCAGACATCATAATGCTCCCAGAGTCTTCCAAGAGTCAGCCCAACTCCCTGGAACTCCTCCCCTTGATGCCCGGACACCAGCCCAGCTAGAGGGCACCCCTCACATCATGAGGATGCACTTAGCTGGGCTTGGGACCTGCCCATGATGGGAGGGTGGGAGGCATCTCCAAATTCATTTTACCCACCCCACATATCTTGAGGACCACTGATGTTACCAACAGTAGGTGCTGACACTACAGAGCCCCTGTGTGTGACCACACTGTCCAAACTGAAGTAGAGTCAACGCCTGTCATGGGTAGTTATGTTCTGTAAAGTTGTGGCAAATTCTGAATGAGAGAAAACTGACCTCTTGGTCCTAGAGAAACACAGAGCTAGGTTAGGAACCGAGGATCTGGTCATAATTCCAAGAACTGATCAACACATAGCTTCATTTTATGAGTGTTTCTAGTTAATGAAATAAGAAGACACCTTCTTTTATATATACTATTGACTCATTAACATTGAGTTCATGGCCAACAGCACTATATAAAACTCAGGCCTGAACAGGCGTATCACAGCCTTTTGGTTTGTAGCGACAGTAAGGCAGCACTCCGGCATTATGCTTGCGGGTCATTTAAAAAGGGAAATCACCAACAAAAGCACACAATGTCAACAACAGAACACACTAAACAGACTCTGAAAAAGACACTTGTTTATAGCTGAGAGCTGAGGCAAGAAAGCAAAGCATTGTCTTATTCTACCTTAGCTGGGGACGTGCACATAGGGCAACTTAAAAATGTTGCCTACTATGCATATGTACAAATGGCCTGAAAGCTCTGGGAGTACTGATCTGGGGATGACAAATAAATTAGCTTGTAGGTCAATTCACAAATATGGAATCTGTGAATCATGAGAATTGACATTATTAATGTAATTACAGACCTCAGAGCAGTAGGGAAAGGGGGCTTAGAAACAGCATGAGAACACATAGTAACAGATATAACTACCTCTTGAGTAATGAAATATTCTATTTTTTTTAAGAGAGAAAAAGGGTGCATGAGCACAGGTGGGGAGGGACGGAGGGAGAGAGAGAGAATCCCAAGCAGGTTCCATGACAAGTGCAGAGCCAACATGGGGCTCCATCTCATGACCCTGAGATCATGACCTGAGCCAAAACTAAGAGTCAGACACTTAACCAACTGAGCCACCCAGGTGCCCCTGAAATTTTTAAAGAGGATTTTAAGAGGATTTTTAACCTTTCCTCTAATTTTTCAGAGGAACTACCTTAGATAACTTCACAGTGCAGATGTTTTAAAATAGGATTGCTGGATGAATGTGGTGATCACTGAGTATTTTCTGAAAAACACAGTAACTTTTGAATTTCTTCTTTTCCTGTTAAAATATACATACTCATTAAAAAATAAAGATTTAAAGAATGCAGGTCAGTATAGTGTAGACAGTGGGCATCCTTTCTGATCTCAACCTCAGAGGTCACTAACTCCTGATTGAAGCATTTGATTCCAGAACACTTTCCACAGATATCTCTGTGTGGTTATATTTTCATAAAACAATTATTTCATAAACGGGGGATGTTTCTGTTTATGTACTTCTTTATTCACTTAATAAAACCTCTAGGATAATTCTCCATTGTAGGTTATACAGCTGCAACTTACTGCTTTAGCAGAGGTTTACTATATAAAATGTAGTTTATTTCAATAGTCTTCACTGGAAGGACATTTCTGGTGTTTGGAATTCAGTTATTCCAGAAAAAAAACACAGTGACCATTCTTGGATGGATCTTTGCAAAACTCTGTTTTTCTATTGAACAAACATACAGGAGCAGAATTACTAAGTAAAAAGGATATGCCCATTTACATTTTAATAAAGTCTGAAAAAGGTTTTACCAATTTGTATCATGATAGCTAACTGATTGAGGCTGCTTGAAAAGCAGTCACGTTAGCAGCCAGAAATGTCCTCAACTCTCATGGAATATAGAAAGGTGACTTGTCATTTGCAGGCCTGACTCTTGTCTTTATTACACATTGCTTTATACCCCAAGAAAGCAAGGGGCCTTCTGGACAACCCCAGCATGGCTTGTAATCGGTCATATTCAAAGTCTGCTAGTCATTTAATGCTCCCTGTCTTGCATGTTGTTCAAATCTGAGGGATAAATGTTGCTCAGAAACTCCAAACATGTATCCCAGGGGTTGAGGAGAATGCTCCTGTTAGGGCTGCGTCCAGGGGATGCTGTGGGTGGGCGGTTAGAGGACAGATCCAGGTCAGACTACCTGGCGTTGACCTGGCCTGTCTGCACTTCCTGTTGCCTCATCTGCAAAGTGGGAAGAATAACATCTACCTCCTAGATTAGCAAGAGGATTCGAAAGAACTTGGCATTTAGGAAGTACTCCGTACACAGCACATTGGAAGCATAACAGATTCAAGTGCGATTACTTCTCTATAGTTTCAAGTAATTAATGTGATTGTCTTTCACAGACAATAAATCTTCCTATTTCTAACTGGGTTTCACCTGCCAGACCGTTAAGAGTGGGCAGGAGAAACCCTGCCTTTGCTCACAGCCTAGCAGGTGTAGCAAAGTCAGGTTGTCCCAGCCACAGAGCCCAGTGATAGGAATGTCCTTCTGATTTCCATTCTGCCTTCTCTTTCAGTTACTCTCTTTTTCCCTTTTGGAAACCTTCGCTGTCCTCCCCGTAGCTCTCCTCTATACCCTGACCATCTTCTCCTTAAATAACCCTTCGAGCTGTATTTTATCAGGGTGGAGAAGCGGTGGTGTGTGGCTGACATCTAGATCTGAAATGTGAAATTTAATAGGGCAGTAATGAAGGAACTGCAAGGTGGTCCCACTCAAAGCCCCTCGAGCATCAGAAACCTCTGAGCATCTGAGCCAAAGGGAGTGCATTTACCAGGGTTTGGACACGGTGTAGGGCCCAGGCAGGCTATCTTCGACAGTCTCTGTAGAAATTAGATCGGTTTCTGCTATCTTTCACAATAAATTCTGCTGCTTCCTAACAAAGGGAAGAACCTGGCTTCCTGGCAAGGATTTGGAATATTTATTTTCTAAATACAAATTGCAGGAGTAAATGCTCTTCCTTACCCATCCCTTCCCCTCACTTGTGCAGCCGCTAAGCCAGCTCTGTCTCTTTTGTTTGGTATTCAAAGCACAAGAATAGTGGCCATGAATATCAGCTAAGAAAGACCGAAGGGATTCTAGGTGGAATATTTTAACCCCAGGAGTGTGGCCTACGCCAGGGTGGTCATACTGTTTGTTTACTAGGTTGGGCTGGGGATTGGAAGCCAGGGACTAAAACAGTCTGGATTTGAGGGATTGAAAATATTTCACGTTTGGTACAAGCCCTAGGAAATTACCATTTTCCTCGACTGTCTTCTTGTCTGTTTGGTCAAGTGGGGTTAGGAAGCAGGATATACCAGAAGATCTTTTTTTTTTTTCGGCATAGATTCAGAATTACCTGAAGCAGACTGACCGTGTGAGACAGAGTCCTGTGTGCCCTACTCCTGCCCGAACAGGAAACTTCTCCCTGAGCACGCCTGCTGGAAAGTCCTCTTCTGGTTTTATTTTATTCACTAAGATAGATAGATAGATAGATAGATAGATAGATAGATAGATAGATAGACAAATAGATAAATAAAATAGAACAGTTTAGAATTTATTTCCATGAAGTCAAAGTGGGCAGAGGCTGTCTCGCTCTTAAATAAGAAAATGGGGCTGGGAAGTTCACATGGAATAAAATAACTGTTGGTAGTGACACGTACAGAGAATTTTATTTTTATTTTTAGTGAGCAACTTTATTCTTACCCAGACCATTTGGGTCCAGTTCTTTTGCTGCAGAAGCATATGCACATAGACGTGAGTTTGGCTACATTAAAAAAATAAGTGATAATTCATCTCAATCTAACCACCTAGATTTCTTTTGTTTCCATAATTTTATGTTAGCCTAATATTCTCAGCAATTTTAGAAAATCAGCCGTATGATTCATTTTTAAAGCACGGTAAGGTGTTGAAAAAACTAATAAAGAAGTGTTTGGGGTGGAATTTAAAATGTCGAGATTTTGGATATCAGACAAGCACCGATCCCCAGGCCTCCCCACCCGTGTGTGTCCAACTTGCCAGAGGAGGGAAGCGGGTGAGGGCAAGCCCCCTCCCAGCCAGCGTCTGCCACCGAGAACAGTCAGGGCAGCGCACGTATCTCTCATGAAAAGGTGCCAGTTTGGGGCTTGGCCCGGCTAAATCCAACGACACGGAAACCAGTGACCCTGTAATTGGACGACTTCCACTGTGTCTAGACCACCAGAGAGACTGGTGGGCAGCGTAAGCTTCCCGATCGCAGTTCACCAGGGGTCAGCTTCTTGCTGTGAGAACAAAGTCCGACTGAGCCCGGGTCCCAGCTGCACGGTTCTGCTGTGTAAACACAGCTCAGACAACCAGGACAGCCAAATGTTAGGGTCCCCGTGTGATCCATTGTTAGGATATAGACATGGCCATAGACTCTGTCTTCCACGGCTTCCTCTTTCTCGTCTTCTGCCTCCCCTCTATGTCATGTGTGAGCATCAAAACCTCCCTTCAAGGAACAAATCTTTGGTTGTTTTGTCCATTTTGTTTTCCCGGTGGGGGCTGCCGCTGCACCCCAACCGAGCCAAATACTTTCAATGGGCCTGGCTTCAGCAGAGGCAGCCCACCGTAGCCGGCGCGGTCACCAGGCTGATACACCTCATTCATCCCCAGCACCACAAATCACTTAAACTCAGGTGAGAAATAGGAGACTGGGGACCGGTCTGTCCCCCCCCCCCATAATTGTCAAGCCCGTCTTTGACTCCTGACATCCACCTCCTCCCTGGGAGTCCCTGGTTAATAGAAACTCAGAATGCAGGTTCATACCCCTGCTCTTAGGTGTTCAAGGATGCTCACTGCGGAGCTCGAAGCTCGGCAGCATCAATCACTGTCCGCGGCTACTTGAGAAGCCGTCTGATGGACTGGCTCGGGGGGAGCCCCCTCACCACGCCAGCGTGCTGCAATTCAATTAGTCCTGGTCACAGGGAGGCATTATTATTCATACATCAGCGATTGTTCCCAAAGTAAACAGAGCTGGGATGAGGTCTCTGATCCTCCCAGTGCCTTTAGCTGGGACACAAAAGAAAAAAAACTCCCGAGACACCAGGGTGGGACATTTGGTCTGAATTCTGATCCCCTTTTGCAAGCTTCCCATCAGAGCTTGTTGATTTCTTTCTTTCCTCTTCTCTCTCTCATTCTCTCTCTCTCTCCTCTCTCTCTCTCTCTCCCCCTCTCTTTTACTCCATGACCCTTACAGATAAGTGTGTTCTGTGTGCATATGCAAACCCAGCAGGGCTATTATATTCCTTTATTGCCAACAATGCCAGAAAGCCCCTTTCTAATCTGGACACTTCCCCCCGCCCCCACACACACTTTATAATGCATAGTACCTCCCTAAAATTGGGAAGTAGATCCTTTAAATGGTGTGAATGATCCTGTTAGAATATAACAGACCAATAACTTCCCAGTTAGCCATAAATAATCCCAGCAGAAATAAAGGGTGACATTTGTATTTTGTAAAGTGCTAACCAAATTAACCGTGGCCTGGCGAGCCCCCATCTGTTTATCAGTTTTGCCGGGTGCAAGTGAACCCAAGATAAATGCCAGTTTTCCTTGGATAAATTTTACAGCCACGCTGAAACTGCCAAAGCACACAGGAGAAGTAAAAGCAGAGCTGTGTTCTCACTGACAGAAAAGTCAATTTTGCAGGATGGATTTAGGCAGGAGGCTGTAACTCCTCCTCCCGCTCCAGCTCAAGTTTTGTGTGTTTATAATAGGGCTGTTTTCTCCGGCTGGGGCATGAGCCAATTCAGTGAGCTGAAAGTTCAATTCAGCGGGCCCTCCTTGAGAGCTTGCTATTGGGAATGATAAGGCTGGCGGGAACGTGCCAGCCGTAGGAGGCAAGACTCGGCACCCTCTGCCAATTCTCGGCTTCGTGGGAGTGGCACACATCCTGGCTCAGGTGGACTTGGGGGCACCTAGACAATCCAAGTGCTGACTTTCACCTTTGCGGCATGTGATTTCCGATGCCGACTGCATTCTAATACTCAAACCAGGGAACACCTTCGGACTCCTGGTACCTCTTCGGACATCCTGGTACCTCTGTTGGCCTCAGGAGAGCCTCAGCACCCTCCGCCTGTGGAAGGGGAAACCTGGCTGTGAGTAAGAAGCACCCGGAAGCCTGTTAGAAATGTGGATTCCCAGGCCCCACCCCAGACTTACTCAATCAGCATCTCCAAGAGCAAGGGCCCCGTCATTTGTGATTCACAATAAAGCAGTAAGATAAGCTGTCTGACTCCCCTTTAAGGAAGGAATCCCAGCTGTCCGGAGTGTCACCAACAGATTGTTTTTGCTGTGTGACCCATCGAGAGCCCAGCGCATGCCACTTTCAGGCCAGCATACACATGTCTGCAAAGGCCTTTTCGGGACCACTCTGAAGAGACACTCCATTTCAGAATGCCCTGTAGACTCCACTGTGGGAGTCTTCCACAGGTCCTGGTCCCAAAGGTTCTCCTTAGTAAATATCCTATTCATGGATCTCCATTGCAGAGGGAAAGCCGTACCTACAGCAGCAGTTTGAGGAATGTCGGATGGTCTGGAAACCACCATTCTCCAACACTCGACCCACCCTAAACTCTCCACAGTGTTGCTAGTATCACAAACACACGGGCCCTACCTCTGCACGGCTACGAGAGAGGCAGGAAGCCCGTCCGTGTCCGACCCAGGCCTCCCTCAGCCACTACGGCTACAGTAGTGTGGGTCACTGAATTCTTTCGTTTCCCACAGAAAATTGAAGAATTCTGGGCTTCTACTGCTGGCTGTGCTCTAAAGAAGGGTTGGATGATTTAGACTCCACAGCCTCAGTGCTTCCTGTGTAAAATGCAGGGGTGGTGGGAGGCATTTCAAAGACTGAAGGGACTACAATGATCTCCTAGGTTTTTTTAGGTTCTACCTTCTGTGACACGTGGTAAGAAGAAAAAGAGGGAGGATGGGAAGGAAGTGATGTGCCAGAGACTTGGTCAGGGGTCTAATCTTGACTTGTGTGATGGTTTACACATGTCCTCACATTCTTTGAAAACTCCTACCAAGAGGTGGCATGGAAATTCCCTCCCCTTGTATAGGACTGGCCATAGTGACTCATTTCTAATGACTGGGATGGGGCTGAAGTGATGTGCATACCATCCAGGGCTAGTGGGAAAAGGTGGGACAGCTTCCACCTGGTGCTCCTTCTCAGGATACCCACCCCAGAAACCCTGAGCCCCCAGGCAAAAACCACAAGGGGAGGCCACAAAGGGACAAAGATAGAGAGAGGCCTGAGGATGCCCAGCTGTTTGAGTCTTCTGTGAGCTGATTCCAGCCCCAGCTGCTGCCTGAATGCTACTACACAAAAGATCCCAAGTGAGATCTGCCAGGTAGTGCCGGGTCATGTTGCAGAACCGTGCAAGATCACAACAAGCAATTCCTGTGGTTTTATACTAACTTTGGGGTGTTTGTTACACAGGAATGGATAAATTTGGGTGGTGAAGAGATCTTAAATCAGAGACTCATCCTTATTCATGACAGTGATTTTAACCTGATAAATAGAAATCATTTAGAAAAAGACAGAATAATTCTAAAACCAGCCAGATAGAGCAAAGCCCAGTAGTATTCATGAGATTTCCCTTGCAGTCCCCACTGAGGACAAGCAAACATCTAAGAAGCCAGGACCAGGCCTCTGTCCATGTACACCCCTGGTCCCCGAAGATCTGCCTTGTCTGCCAGAGAATATTCAAGCAACACCATGCAGAAGGTTCTCCAGTAGCTAAAAGGATGGCCCATCTGGGGATGCCTGTGTGGCATAGTCCGTTATGCATCCAACTCTTTGTTTCACTTCAGCCCGTCATCTCAGAGTCATGGGATCAAGCCTCAGGTCAGCCTCTGCACTCAGGGCAGACTCGACTTGAATTTCTCTCTCTCCCTCTGCTTCTGCCCATCCCCAGCCTGCGTGCTCACTCTCTCTCTCTCTCAAATAAGTAAATCTTAAAAACAAGAAAAAGATGGCAGTTCCACGGGCTCAGCACATGCACTCAATTCCGTGAGGATACTAAGGGACACTTGCTAGAGCCTGCTTTTTCTATTTTACACATAGTTGTCCTAATTCAGGTTGCTGAGGTTTTAGGCATTGCTGGAAATCGCAAATTTCCAAATGTAGGCAGAGGCTGCTACACATAAACCCTGGAAAATATTTACTAACACTCTGTCTTAGTCTGTTCAGGCTGCTATAACAGAATGCCACAGATTGGCTGGCTTAACCAACAGACATCTATGGCTCATGGTTCTGGAGGCTGAAAGTCCAAGATCAGTGTACCAGCATGGTTGGGTTCTGAGGATGGTTGCCTCCCCACTACATCCCTCATTGGGTGGAGGGAGGAAGCTCTGATGTCTCTTCTTACTCTTACAAGGGCACTAATCCCATCATGGGAGCCCCACCCTCATGACCCTATTTCAACTTAATCACCTTCCAAAGGTACTATCACATTGTGGATTAGGGGCTTCAACATATGGCTTTTAAGTGGACAGAAACATTCAGTCCATAACATGCCTGAGCATAATTACACATTTTTCATGGAAATGGTTCTGAGGTGCCATTAAAAATCAATCCAGATTTGAGGTACTCTGTTTAAAAAGGCGGAGTAGAGATTAAGTCTTCAGAATGATTTCCACCCAAAATTGTAATAAGTTCTTAACATCTTACAGCCTAAACAGGGCAACTTTTCAGTTGTCTTGAAATGAGCTCTCCAGGCTGATACCTCCAAAGACTAGTAAGGAAGAGTCACCGGAGTTCTTGTTACCACGTGAGTTGTTCCCCAACATCTGTCAGTACTTTCTGTTTGGTGATGCATCTCTTGGACTCAAAATGAGAAGACATCCAAATCTGAGACATTAGGTTTCCTTCTTTCCGGATGGTACAACTGAGGGAAGAGGTGAGGGGAAGACCATAGGGTAAAGTTTTTAAAGCAGGCGGGGCTCAGGTATTCTTCAGCCATCTGGTCCATCCCACACCAGAAAGGAAAACTGAAATACATAGAAATTCAGAGACTGAAGCAAGGTCACAGAGCTAGCTCCTCACAGGGCAGAGCTGGAACCGTGGATGCAAGGCTTTCAGTCCAGTGCTTTCTCTTTTGTGAGTCTCAGGGCCAGTGACAGAAATAAAATGTTTTTTCTGCATACTTATGCAGATTGAGCTAAGAACAAAAGCTGGAAGTTATGGAGATAAAGGGAATGCATGAAATGACTCTTCCTTTTTTGAAGAGCATTGTTTGTTATCTGCTTTGTGCTATCTACCCATTTTTCACCTGAGTGGGCTATGTGTCCCCAACCTGCCCTTTTATCGCTAGTGGTAGACATTCAGAGTGAGCAGGAGGGGCTGTGCTCCCTGTCACTGAGGGAGGGATTTGAAGGCAATTCACAGAGGCTTTGTAAGTATCTCAAGCTCTGTCAGTGATTAACTTACAAATGCACATTTTAGACAGTCAACTTAAATACATCTCCTAAATTCTTCAAACAGCATGGTGTTCCCAGATCTCAAAGTTGACTTGGATTTACCTTCAGGGTTCTAGTTTTGTTTTTGGTTTTGCTTTGCTTTGCATTATTTATTTATTTTAGAAAATGAAAAGGTGCATTCTAGAATTTTGTTTTTTCCTCCCACTGCTGCAGGAAGTTGTGGGGTCCCTCACTAGATGTATGGGCAGATTTGTAACCACAGCAAAATGTGGATGGCCTTTGGTATTATTAGAGTAAGTTAGTAGAGCAGTCTAGTTGCTTTCTGCTTCTGATGTGCTCTAGTTGAAAACACTGCATGATCTTCAGAGAAGCAACTAGTATTTGGTCTATAAAAGGAGAAGAGTTCATTATTAGGTCTGCTGGCAAATAGGCGGATTTAACCAGACTTAACATGGCGATCATTTTTCAATATATAAAAATATTAACCCATTATGTTCTACACTTGAAACTAATATAATGTTATATGTGATAACACCCCAATAAAAAAAAGTGATAATAAAGTAGGACTTTTTTCTGTAAAATGTAATTTGGGGATGAATGTGTGAATATTTATAAGGGGAAATATGTGGGAGGGGGTTGGGGGGCGGATGTGCTTATACTTCTTTAGATTTAGGTGTTTTTATTTTTTGTACAAAATATATAAAATTTATATACATATATGTATGAAATGTAAAAACTTGAATTAAATGCATGTTGATTTTCCAGCGAATTCTGGAGTTTATTTGCCACTGAATTTCAGGTCTGTTAATTGTTAACACTCACCTTCCCTGATGCTCAAACATCAACCTGGTATTTTGTGCAGCAATAAACTGATGTCAGCTCCCGATAACCTCAGTCATGGTGCACATTTACATTGTCCCGATAGAGTGTCCTTAGCCTCTGCCCCAAAGGCCACAATTCTGGTTGTCTGAATTGTCCTCATTTCCTCTAGTTACTTTTCACCAAATAGTAAACCTGCTGTGGGAGACACAAATCCACTCAGAAGCTAACTTGTGTCAGCTGCCTGGAGAGCTGGAGAAAGATGCTGTGCAGAGGGTGGAATGCATTAAAGGGAAGCATCTAGGTGGAGAACGAATGGATTTCTATCTCACCGTCTCAGGAAACCCAGTGCTACCCTGCAATGAATGGCCCTTTGGCTGGGGACAAGCTAGTCAACCATTTTAGGCTTCACTATATCTATAAAACACACCCACATTTTACATAATGTCTATCTCCAAGGTTGTGATGATATTAAATTTAAGGATATATGGGAAACAGCTTAGCATCTAGAGTAACCCAAGCACTCTATAAATGTATTTATGCAGAGGCACCTCTAGCTGCTTCCACACGCAGATGTATGTGTGCACAGAGGCCCACCTGGCTGTAAGCATGCATGAATGCATATGTGCACACACATGCATACACAAGTGTGCTTGATGTGCACATGTGTGTCCATATATGTGTGCAGGCATGCATGCTTCCTGGATATATGTGCATGGGACATAGGCAACACTGAAGTTGTTAGAGATATGAGTTTTAGGAAAGCCTTAGAGATAGAATAGTAAAGAAATTCCATCACCTCTTAATTTGCCAGAACAGAAAATTCACAGTCTAATTCTCAGAAATATTAGAAATGCATAAAAGGTAATTCAATAAGATCACTTGGTCCATTGTCTCAATGTAGAATTTCATTTGTTTACTCAATCAATCAATAAATCTGTGGTGACTAACATATGCTGGGCATCAGGAAAACACAGCTGAATTAGTTGAATATCTGGCCCCACCTCAGGGAGCAGACCTTATCCTGGGGACACAGAGAGGTGTAGACAAACACCACCCCACCTTTAGCTGGTGCTATCATAGAAGCCAGGTGTGCCCCAGTAGCAGGAAGGAGAGTGATTAGTTGGCCTGCCATGGTCAGTGAGGGCCACTGAAGATACGACATCTAGGCAGACACTTAAGAGATGAGAAGGCCCTATGGAAGGCAGATGGAAGTCAAGGCATAGGGTAGAAAGACATGTAGGCTTGAAAAAGTCATGCCATTGAGAAATGGCAGTGATTTGTGCCATTGGCGTGGGAAGGCAAGGGAGGGAGGCTGTGTTATTGGAGGTCCAGAAGTGACAGGCTTCTTGACATCCTCGGAGGTGAAGAGCTTAGACATTCTTCCTAATAGAGATAAAGAAAGGACCCTTCTGATGTTCCAGGCAGGAGTAGCCAATGGCCAGCTCAGCTGTATATTTCAGTGAGATAACCAGCAGTCTGGGGATAAAATGAAGTGGGGAAATAGAATCACTTCGAGGTATGCATGAGGGGCCAAATAATGAATGACCTGGAGGGGGGAAGAAGGAAGAACACATCTGAGATGACTTTGAAACATAATTGTTAGGATTTGTTGATGAGGGAGACAAATCATCAAAACCACCCATGTTTCCAGCCCAGGCAATCTGTCAATGGTTGCCCCAAAACTGAGAAAGGTTACCCTAGGTTGAGATGGGAAGAACATTAGCAAAGGGTGAAGATTATGATTTTAATTTAAATATTTTATTTTAAAAGGCCTATGGTACATTCTGGTGGAAACGCTCACATTTCCTGACATCATCTCTATGAATTAGGTCAGCATTAGAATAAGCCAAGAGTCTGTTAGAAAATCAAGGACTGAGTTTTACTAGCTATAAATCTGTGTAATAAAAACAGATTTTTTGGGGGAAATGTTTACTTAAAAATCACGTGGGTGTGTTTCATGTATACAAACACACACACACACACACACACACACACAGATGTGCCTCTATCTATGTGTATTTTGTGTCTTGTTTCCTGGACTCACATTCAAGGTTCTGTTGTTGAATTGTGGGTACTGTGTGTGCGTGTGTGTGTGTGTGTGTGTGTGTGTCTATGTGCAGCTGTGCTGTGTGTGCCAGTGTCTACACCAGTTTGTGGCCCACAAACCCAGTCCTGTAGTGTTGTGCTCTTTTCTTACTTGCCTCTGGTTCAAAAGTTCATAATTTGAAACTCAAGAACTATAGGATACAAGCTTTTCCGAAATTCTCTGAACCCGTAGCCATTATTTTGTAAGTATGATCATGTTCCTATGTGTCTGAGGAGAAAGTTCAAAGCTTTCTTAACTTCTCAAAGGAGAAGTTGAAAACCAAAGAGACATGAAAAAAAATATAAAGAAATAAAGAGTTTTAGAAACACTGTCCTAAATGAGTTTTTTTAATTCACCCTGCAATGTATGGGAGAAACAGAGTCCCATTTGGGGTACCCAAACAGGTACTTGCTCAAGGACAGAAAACAGTTGTATTAACCAGAAGGATCCAATTTGTTAATCCTGAGAGACTTTTGATCCAGACGGGACCTTTATTTCATGTAGTATGCTGAACTTTAATAAGCTCTAATATGACTGTTTATTGCCTCTGACAGCTTCTATGTTACTTATTATGGTAAATGAAATAACTATAATAAGGTTCAGATAGATTCTATTTCAATAGCTATCTCAACACATTCATTGAACAGAATCTGAATCTGCTTTTATTCATATTTCTCCTTCTTAGTGTTTGAGAAATAGTAGGATATTCAAACCTAAAAATTTAGAACTTGTTGACAAAATAAATGACCTTGTGCCAAGTGAATTTGGATAATTCAATAAAACTGTGTTTGGTCTCTGCTTTTGTCAGTCTGGGTTCTGGCAGGAACACCTAACAGTGAAGGGTGTTGGGAAACCACAGGGAGGGTGCAGTTCCACGGGATCACCACGGTGGGGAGCTGTTAGGGTCCCTGGGCCTGAAGGGACAACAGGAGGTATCAACCCCTGGCAGGCGCTCAGACCTTCAGGAGAGGGACACAGCCAAAGCATGGTCACTCAGTGGGGAGAGAGCTGGGGAGATTACCTCCAGTCTCCTGCTGGTGGTTCCCATTGGCTGAGCCCAGCCAGAAGCCAGAAGGGGATCAGGCTCCCTAGCAGGATAGGGTAGGGGAAAGGTGGGTATTGCATCTGGAAGGCAAAAGGAAAATATCAAGCATGGCTTTCTTTTTTTTTTTTTTCTCAGAAGAGCTGATTGTATATCCTTGGGTGTGAACATAGTGTGAAAACACGAGCCTAGTAGACTTTTCATCTGCTTCTTCATAAGTTTCATTCAACCTCATCCATTCACCATCATG